>NC_073252.2:68586287-68889318 GCF_029289425.2 Pan paniscus | reverse complement strand
TCAAATCTTCTGGTGAAGCAAGATAGATAGCAAAACTCTTCAAAAGTTGAAATATTTGATGATACAGTAGTTAAATTTTCAGCCTAATACAAAAATTTCAGAGACCAATGGAACTACCCATTTTAGTGATTCCAAGAATAAAAATAGAGATATAGGTATAGATATAAATATAGATACAGATATACATCAGAAGGTTACCCCAAGGTGAATCCAGGACTTTCTTTAAAGACTGCTGGTCTCCTTCCCGTCATAAAGAAGCACTACATTCTGGGTGACCATAGTTTCTCCGAGTAATTGCAATAAGCTAAGAAAGAAGCAAGTACTGGGGAGTAGTAGGGGAAAATACTCTATGTATCATAGCCTAGCAAAGCAACCTAGCACAGTGAATAAAAATGTAGTTCTAATTTCTAATTTCAAAAATTATTTACCTTGGTCAGTTTGCTTAGTCTCCCTCTGCTTAGGTTGTCCATTTTCAAAATAGGGTCAATAAGTATCTACCTCAAATGATTGCTGTGAAGATTAAATGAAGGAAGGAGAAAGCCAAGTAGAGTGACTCATTAAGAACTCAATCAATTTTGGATAAGATTCAGATTATTATCTTATGTCAGATTAAATACCCTTCTGTCTACCTATACCAATTTTTCTTCTTTGTCTGTCCCTCAGGATCACATCCTCCACTGGAGGAAAAAAAAGTATAGCAAAATGGTAAAGAACATTGGTTCTGGAGCCAGATTTTCTAGGCCAAATTCCAGTTCATGATATTATTTCAGGGAAGATATCCTCATTGGACTTCAACTTTCTTCTCTGTACTTACTTTGCAGGGTTGTTATGAGTATTGAATGAGTTGATATATGTGAACTGCTTAGAACATTGCATGCGTACACTATGCATGTATTAAAGTACATGATGTACACTATATAAGCATTACTTTTATCAGTATGATTGATGTGATGGCTAATATTAGCTATCAACTTGATTGGATTGAAGGATACTGAGATAGCTGGTAAAGTATTGTTTCTGGGTGTTTTTTTGAGAGTGTTGCCAAAGATTAACATTTGAGTCTGTGGACTGGGAGAGGAAGACCCAACCTCAGTGTGGATGGGCACCATCCAAAAGGCTGCCACTGAAACTAGAACAAAGTAGGCAGAAAAAGGTGGGGTAAGCTGGCTTTCAGAATCTTCTGGTTTTCATCTTTCTCTCATGCTGGATGCTTCTGTCCATTCCTCCTGCCCTTGGAAATTGGACTCTAGGTTCTTCAGTCTTCAGACTCTTGGACTTGCACCAGTGGTTTGCCGGGGGATCTCAGGCCTTTGGCCACAGACTGAAGGTTGCACTATTGGTGTCCCTACTTTTGAGGCTTTTGGACTGAAACTACTGCAGGTTTCTTTCTTCCTCATCTTGCAGACGGCCTATCATGGAACTTTGCCCTATGAGCTTATAAGCCAATTCTCCTTAATAAACTCTCTTTCATGTACACATATACCCTATTAGTTCTGTCCCTCTGGAGAACCCTGACTAATACAATTGATGAGAGCCTAGGCATTCTGTGGATCTCATTTTACCACTTTACCTTAATGACCAGAGTCCCTGCTTGACCCTTCCTCTTGAATTTTTTGCTCAGTATGACCTGGCTGTGGTGAAAACATGCCTGTCTCCTAGGCAGACGACACAATGTCTCTCTGTGCCTGATGTGCCCTGTTACATTTCAGTGACAGTAGGAGTGGGGCAGAGTAGGAGATCCCACTTAGGCCTCCACTCTACCAAACTCTGACTCATCTTTTTCCCCCATAATCCACATTAGAGGATTAGGAAATTATAAAGCTATTTGATAATCTATTCTCAAACTAATTAATTAAACAGCCTCTCTAGGAACCTCATGAGAATGGACAGAGAAGTATTTTACAGGATTCAGGGTTCAGGCATTTCTGAATTCCTAAGGATAACAACACAACACCCCTATAACTTCATTCTTTAACTAACATGACATCTCTGATTTTAAGCTCATTTTAAAATATTTATAAAATTACAAAATACCATAGAGAGACATAGTATAAAACTAAATACAAAGTTTAAGACCATTACTAAAATGAATTTCCAGTCCTCATTACCTATAAAAAGAAATCGAATATTTCAATTACCCAATATTACAAGATTTTGTTTATTTGCTTCCTTACAGTAAGGGATATAATATTCTCATCATAAAATTTTCTTTTTCCTTTTTAAAAAATTAAATGCACAATATTCAGTATTAGTATATTCCTAGGAAATATATTCCTGTCAGAATGCAGACAGTAGACCATTATTTACCAATGCAAAACATAAAAACATTACATATTTTGGACATTCTGAATTTCAGCTCTTGGTATAAATATCATGTACTCTGGTATCAAGATTTCCAACCCCCTCCAATGCTGCCATCTTTCACTTTACATATTTTACTAAGTATAATTCATTCAATAGTAAAAACAACAACAACAAAACACACACACATTAAACATTTGCTCTCCTGACAAGTCCTAGGCTTGACTTTCTCTGCTGAGTTTTATCTTTAAACTCATGGACTTTTTAAGAGTTGGCAATGTGTAAGACCATCAGTTAACCGCTCAAAGCTGAATTTCCAAAATAGATCCAACATTGTCTTATCAAGTTTCTTGTCTGGAGTAGACTATTTTTGACATGAAAAATCTCTCTGCATAGACACTAAATAGGCCTGAAAAGTTGAAAAGGCACAACCAACAATATGTTCCTTATTTTTTTGTTTACGCTTGTAAACTGTTTTTACTACTTGGTCTCAAATATCCAACAGGGTTGTAGAAAGGACTTCTTCCAAAATACCATTGAAAAACTATTTTACACCTAGATGTGTGAATGGAGAGATACTTTATGGAGGGAAAATCTAAGTAACAAAATAAGAATTTTATATTTCCTTGACATAGTAACTCAAATTGTACGGAATTTAAATGTTTAGACACATGTATAAAGACATATATGGTAAAATTGTAGTAGTTTTGTTTTTCTTGTTTCTGTTCATTGACAAAGTAAAAATAATCTAAATATCTATTAATAGATTAGTTAATTATAATGACTTTATACAACAGAATGTTACTTAAAAAGAATCTGAAAGACTTATGTGTATTAAAATGGTTCAAAATAGATTCATTGAAAAGAGATTTAAGCGAACAAATATATTATAATTTCACTTTTATATTTGCACATGCACACATACACACACATGCACACATTTTAACAGAGAAAAAAGAATGAGAAAATAAATGGGCCTCTTTGGAGATGTGCTTCCTCTCTACATTATCATCTAACTTTCACAAGCATTCCAATATGGATTATGTAAAATTAACTACTCAATATATTTAAAGTACTTTTATAATCTCTGAAAGATGAAGTAATGTATGTAGAGCAAGTTAATTTATAAAAAGACAGAGAAACTGAATATTGGATTGTTCTTGTTGAAGAAGACAAAAAAAGCGATGTAATGGTGTTAAGAGAAGCTTTGTTAGTAATTTGCTTAAGTCCAAATTTTTGCCAATGAATTTAAATTTGGGGGTTCCTTACAACATTTGAAGTAACCTCTGATGAGCCAGAATTAAGAGGATAGACTCCTCACGTCAAAAGAATTAGCTGATATAGCTCCCATGTGTTTATTCCCTACCAGTGTGAAAATTATGTAAATTGATATTTTGCTCTTGTACTTGTTAATAGAATAGAGCATCCAATTCCTGAAATTTTCTCTGATACCCAGAGTTAACAACATGCCATTTCTGCGGGGAGTTTCAAGAATAAAACAACATCAAGCTATGTAATCACTGTATAAAAAAGCCAAAAGATACAATTAAGAACAGAATCTCACACATAAAAGCAAATAAAAGGAAAAAACCCTCTCACTGAAACCTTAGCCTCTTCTCACAATTCATTTATATTTCCCTTCCCTGTTATTATCCTACCATCAAAATCCCATATATGAAACTCAAAGCAACCTTAAAGTATACACTTGCAACTGAATGTTAGCCTTTTATTTCTCATGACTTCCACGTTTTCTGCTTCATCCTTTTTAACAAATGCTTTCATTTGCTATAAATGACTATCATTGAGTTCCCTTTATTAATTACTTGAGGGGTGTTTGTATGTGTGTGTGCTTGTGTGCGCCCACGCGCATGCATGTGTGTGTTTTCAATTTATTGCATAGGGTAACACTGGATATGCAAGGGAACATGTTCTGGTAATAATAGGGTCTTCAAGAGCCACTCGCTGAGGAGCAAATGGTTAACACTTTCACCTGTATGTTGAATAGACCTTGACAGTATTAACAGGCTTTGCATACACCTACTTGTCAACTAGTCTTTAAATCTGCTTTCCCATTCTGAACTGCACAGATACGCAAAAGGTTTCTTATTTGGGAAAAATGTAGTACATTATTGGGTAACTATTAAGCTGTCTATAATATAGCCAAAAAATACAAATAGTTACTTGTATTACAGAGGCCTCCCCTGAGAATTTTAAAGACCACAATTTGCTGCTTTCTAATTCTGGATTTCTGGCATAAAAATAAAACATATTTGGAATGGGAGCGGTGTATAACATCCATAAGGCTATTTCAAGAAAATAAAACATATTTAATTTCATTTAATATCCAGAGTGGTATTGCTTTATGAGAAATGTAGTCTCATTGAAATTTTATGGCAATATTTTGTTGAGTTTGAATCCTGTAGGAAGAGCTCATTCCACTGTATATTCATCTACTTGAATATTTTCCACTGACAGTCAAACAAAGATTGTATTATTTGGCTAACAGCCAAAGGTAAACTTTTGAAGTATTATAAGTGTCATGTTCAGAACACTCCACGATTGCAGTATTTATGAAGCCAAGTTTTGCAAGACACACGGGCTCAGGAAATCCATTGTTGAACCTCAGTGATCTGCAGTAACTTCTACTCTATTCTCAAGATTTGAGCTACGTGACTCCACACAGAGAGCTGTTCACTATATGAGATGATTATCATTAGAGGTACATTCCAATAATTAAAGGACATTCTGAATTTTTCCCCCAGAAGTATATTCCTGAACCACAAAAATGTATTCATCATCCATACACACATCAATACCTAAAACCCATACTCATGATTGATGGAGTTTTACATGTGGTGTTGTCCAAAGATGTCAAATACGTATACGTAAGATATACATCTTATAAATAATGTGTATGAGGTATAGCCATGTATCTAGCATTATTCCCCATAGCTTTAATTTAGACATTACATATATACTCAAGTACATATATAAGCCTATATATGCATCAACAATTCTGGAAAGATATACAAGAAATAATTATATAGAAAATACTCTAGGACATGTGACTAGGGAGTAGGGGATTTACAAGGGAAATGTTTGTCATCACATGCCTTTCCAAATTGTTCATTTTTTAAGCCATATGTACAATTTTATAATTTTAAACTAGTTTATAAATATGTATGTATACAATTAAAGAAAATATGTTATCAATCATATAAGCAGGTATACAATTAATTTTCTATTAAAACCAAGAAAAATTAATTCAAAAGAAAAATGTTAGTGATATTTACAGATCTACCACTGCTGAACAAAAAATTCAGAGTCTGATTTTCTTATGTCATACATATATATACCCTTAATCAAAATTTAAGTTTTTTATATATTTACCAATATCGGATATTTTACCCAGAGAGAACAAAGACTCACACAAATAAATATTTACGCTTACTGATGACAATGTTCTCTCACTAACTTAGGTATCTTTTCTAACAAGGAAGTGGTTACTCTTGATGAACATCAGAGACTTCATCTCCTTGCTTAGAGCTCACATCTAAATTAAAAAGAACAAGTAATATCTCCAAGATAAAATAATTTTGAGCAATCTTGGAGCTGTTACCATAGAAGTTGGCACAAGAAAGGAGTAAATATCTTTAGAGTTGAGCTACAGTGGAAAATTTAAGGTATCTCATATACTTGAATAAAACACTCTCAAGTATAGAGCGGAGGCTGAAGTCAAAGGGGTGTGCCTAAATTTCAAGGAATATGCCCTTTGCTTTAAGAGATAAATGAGGAACATAAAAATGATTTTCTTCCACATAATCTGTGAAGACAATGTCCAAAGTAGGGAACAAAAAATTGAAGGAGTGTAATATGAAGACAAGAAAGCAGGCTCCACTGTGATCCTTTGCAGTAAGATTGTATTACATCACTACTCAACCTGGAAACTAGCTCTGTTCATCTCTGTGTCAGTCCAGTGGCCAACTCTGGATTAGGAAATTGTTTTCAATGAGCAACACTCTAGATCTATACAATTTCTTTTTCTGAGAATTCCCATGTGTCCTTTTTCTTCCTCCTCACAGTTTCCCGTTAACATCAAGTGTTACTATAATACATTTGTTACAATTGATAACCAGTATTAATACATCCTTGTTAACTAAAACCCACAGTTTACACTAGGCTTTACTCTTTGTGTTGTACATTTTATGATTCGATGAATGATGTTACATATCCACCATCACAGTGTCATGTAGAATAGCTTCACTGCCCAAAAAAATCACCTGTGCTCTACATAGCCATTCCTCCCGCCCTCCTTCAAACCTCTGGAAATCACTGACCTATTTACTATCTCTATAGTTTTGTCTTCTCCAGGAAATCATACAGTCAGAATCATATAGTATGTAGCCTTTTCAGACAGGTTTCTTTAATTACCCAAATATGCATTTAAGGGTCCTCTATGTCTTTAGTGCATTTCATCTTATTACTGAATAATATTCCATTGTATGGCTAACCACATTTTGCTTTGCTTATTCATTCGGTTTTGAAGGACATCTTGGTTGTTTCCAGATCCAAGCACTTTTGAGTAAAGTTACCACTCTTCCAGCCCTTCTCTGAGCTTACCTGCTGTTTCATGTGGGTGATTGGCAGTTGTATTATTCTTCTCTCTTGCCCTTTGTTGGGACACTGAATTATAAATTATGTATCTTTAGTTTCTCAGATGCAATATTTCCTGTCTTTTCCTTAACCTTTTTGCTTTTCTGGCAACTCCTGAATGAAATGATATCTGTTAGATTCACTGGACTTCTGCTTGCTACAAAGACCAATTCCCTGCATCTTGATAGTTTAGAACCTATGCTTGAAACAGGAATACATCTGCTCTTAAAACTATTCATGGGAAGAAATATTAGAGGCCCTGATATATTACCTTTGCCCTTGTAGATTTTGATCCATTCATCTGTGATTACTGAAATCATAAAGTTAAATCTTAACCCTGGTAATCTTAAATCAGGAGTGCAGAATGTGGGGGGAAAATAAATGGTGGGAGGGGGATAGAGAAAAACACCTGGAAAATTTCAAGTCTCTCATATAGATTTTAACAGGAATTTAAGCTCACCATTCTTCAGAAAGAGTGGGCCTGATAATATTATTGATCATTTAAATAGCATATATGAAAAAATCACATATTTAGCATAAGCCAAACCTTTAATAGATGAAATTCCTATTCAAGGAATAGACCATTTTCAAAACTGTTCCTAATGACTACTACATAAATTAATGTATTGTGATGTCTCTAATTGTTTTTAATATCCTAAAATTAACACATTATTATAACTTACGTTTTTGTATACATGAAACTTTTACTTTGAAATTTATGTTAGAGATGTCATTCAATAAACCTTGGCCACTTATTCATCTTTAGATCTTGTGTTAAAATCTGCTGAGCAAGTAATAGTGGCTTATGTTTGGGGATTAAAAATTTCCAAATACCAGAAAATCAGAGACATATTAACTGGTTCATATCTTACTTTTTTTTTACAATAAGACATGACTCAATCACAGGCAAATATGGAAAAATAAACTACAAAATTGGAGAAAAGGATGTGGTATACAGACTAATACATCCCCCTAAAGATGTTGCAGAGTCCTAGTCCCTTGAATATGTGAATATGTTACTTTATTTGGCAAGAAGGCCTTTGCAGAGGTGATTAAGTTCAGGATCTTGAGAAGTGGAGAGTATCCCAAATTATCCAGGTGAGTCCATGTAATCACAAGGGTCCTTACAGGATTGAGGCAGGGATGTAAGGTTAGACAAAGAGATATGAAGATGGAATGAGAGTTCTAAGTGATGTGGTCACATGCCAAGTAATTCACATGGCTTCTAGTAGCTGGAAAGCAAGTTTCACGGTCCGTAAAATAAGTGTCTTAGTCTATTTGGGCTACTATAACAAAATATCAAAAACTGGGTAGTCTATAAACAACAGAAATTTACTTCTTACAATTCTAGAGGCCAAGAAGTTGATCAAGGCACCAGCATATTCGATGTCTGATGAGGGTTTACTCTGATTCGTAAATGGCACCTTTTATGTCATCCTCGTATGACAGAATTTTCTAGGCAGCTCTCTGGGGCCTCTTTTATAATGGCACTAAGCAACTGTCAAAAAGCTCTACCTTTCAATATCATCACTTTGTGGGTTAAGACTTAACATATGAATTTGAGAGGTATGCATTTAGACCAAAGCAGGAAGAAACAGATTTACCCCTAGCACCTCCAGAAGAACTCAGTTCGGCTGACACCTCGATTTTAGTCCTAGAAGATGCATTTCACATTCTGACTTCCAAAACTGTACAATAATAAATCTATGTGCTCGAAAGTCACTAAATTTATGGTATTAATAATTTGTTACAGCAGCAATAAGAAATGAATACAAAGAATAACTGTTTCCCAGCCATTTGCTCCTTGCTCTCACAGGCATTTTGTTATTGTTATTGTTGTTATTTTTATTTTTATGCTCTACTTTATCTCCAGTTCCTTGTCCTCTAGCTTCTATGAAATTGTAACCAACCAATGGGTGGGTAGGTAACTGGAGAGTGAGAGGAAGGAAGCATCCAAGGCATTCTCCTCTTATTCAGGGCAGTTCCCTCTGGACTGTGTCTACCCTAAGATGCCAGCTTCTAGTGGATAGAACTTCCCTGTTTACTTAAAAGTAGAAGTAATAATTTATATACCTCAAAGAGGTTAACATTTTTAGAGCAGGTATTTTATGACATTTATTTATTTATTTTTAGTTCCAGTATATTGGTTATCCTACAAATGTATGCTGGGTGAAAAAAGTAATTTGTTAAAACCTGCACATTTTGTTCAGAATGTTCTCCCAAATTTATCTCAAGCTTGCAATATGCCACCCACACCAGATCTCCCATTATCCCAAACTCAGATTCTTGTACTACCTAATTTTGGATTGTTATAACTTATAATATTTCTCAGCTTGTGGTTTATTTTGAAATTTGCAACAATTGCCCAGCTTGGATCTACAGTACATGCTATCTCCTTTCCTCTTTTTAAAAAATTTATTGTGTATATTTAAGGTGTACAACATGTTGTTTTGTATATATATAGATAGTAAAATTGTTACCATAGTCAATCTAATTAATATGTACATCACCTCATGTAGTTACCCATATTTTTGCATGTGTGGCAAGAGCACCTAAAATCTGAATATGATATAATGTTATGAGCTCTAGTCCTCATGTCATATATGTCTAGACTTGTTCATCCTATATATCTACAACTTTGTATCCTTTGACCTACATCTCCTTGTTTCGTCCCCACCTCTGCCTCAGGTAACCACTGTTTTATTCCGTCTGTGTCTTCAACTTTTTAAGCTCTCCTTTCCTCTTTAACTCCACATTTTTTTTTGAGACAGAGTCTTGCTTCATTGTCCAGGCTGGAGTGCAATGGCGAGATCTCAGCTCACTGCAACCTCTACCTCCCAGATTCAAGCAATTATCCTGCCTCAGCCTCCCATGTAGCTGGGATTACAGGCACCTGCCACCATGCCCAACTAATGTGTGTGTGTGTGTGTGTGTGTGTGTGTGTGTGTGTGTGTGTGTGTGTGTGTGTGTATTTTCAGTAGAGATGAGGTTTTTTCATGTTGGCCAGCCAGGTCTCTAACCCCTGACCTTGGGTGATCCACCCGCCTTGGCCTCCCAAAGTGCTGGGATTACAAGAGTGAGCCACAGTGCCCAGCCTAACTCCACATTTTAACTGCCTCAATATTCTTCTTTAATTTGACCGGGAAATACTTTCCACCTTCCAGTTCACTGAACATTATCTCCATCTTTTTTCTGGAGCACTCTATTAAGGCAATTGATCTTAAAAGCTATAGCACATGCAGTTTTATTAAAAAGATACAAAGATAGTTTTCATATTGGCAAGCTGTTAATGAAAGTCTAAAGCAAAACACCTATTGCTTTCATAAAATTATGACAAAGTGGTGCAAATGTACCACTAAGTATTTCTTAATAGATAGCTATTAAATAGATACAGTCATGCACCACATACCAACGTTTCAGTCTATGTCAGACCACATAGACAATGGTAGTCCCATAAGATTATAATAACCCTGAAAAATTCCTATCAGCCATAGCTTCCATAACGTCATAGCTCAATACATTACTCACGTGTTTATGGTGATGCTAAGGTAAACAAAATTACCACACTGCCAGCTGTATAAAAGTCTAGCATATACAATTATGTACATCCATAATATTTGAAAAGGATAATAAACAACTATGTTACTGGTTTATGTATTTACTATAGTACACTTTTTATCATTTTTTTTTTTATTTCTGGAGACAAAAATCTTGCTCTGTCCTTTAGACTGGAAGGCAGTGGCAAGGTCATAGCTCACTGCAACCTCAAACTCCGGGCTTAAGTGGACTTACTCCTCCCGCCTCGGCCCCTGAGTATCTTGGACTACAGGCACATGGCACTATACCTGGCTAATTTTTTTGCTGGGGGGACAGGGTCTAACTATGTTGCCCAGTCTGGTTTTAAACTCCTGGCCTCAAGCAATCCTCCTGCCTTGGCTTCCCAAAGTGGAGATTACAGGCATGAGCCATCATGCCTAGCTTATCATTATTTCAGAGTGTACTCCTTCTACTTAAGAAAATTAACTTTAAAACATTCTCAAGTAGATCCTTCAGAAGGTGTTCCAGAAAAATAGGCATCATTATCACAGGAGATAGCTCCATGCATTATTGCCCCTGAAGACTGTCCGGTGGGACAAAACGTGGAGGTGGGAGACAGTGATTTTGATGATCTTGACCCTGTGTAGGCCTGAACTGATGCGTATGTTTTTTCGTAGTTTTCTTTATTAAAAGTTTAAAAATTTTTTTAAATTAAAAATTTTTTAAATGAATAAGGATAGAAAGAAAGAAAATATTTTTGTACAGCTGTACAGTATTTATGCCTTAAGCTAAGTGCTATTGTAAAAGAGTGAAAAGAGTTTAATAAAAAGTCTATAAAGTGAAAAATGTTACAATAAGCTAAGTTTAATTTATTTTTGAAGAAAAAAATAATTGTATGAATTTAATGTAGCTGCAGTGTATAGTGTTTATAAAGTCTATAACAGTGTACAGCGATGTTCTAGGCTCATCACTCACTCACTGATTCACCCAGAGCAACTTCCAGTCCTGCACACTTTATTCATGGTAAATGCCCTATACAGGTGTGCCATTTTTTATCTTTTAAACCATATTTTTACTGTACCTTTTTTGTGTTTAGATATACAAATACCATTGTGTTACAATTGCCTACAGTTTTCAGCACAGTAATATGCTGTACAGGTTTGTAGCCTAGAAGCAATAGGGTGTACCACATAGCCTAGGCACGTAATAAGCTATATCATCTAGGCTTGTCTAAGTACACTCTAAGATGTTCATACAGTAAAGAAATCACCTAACAAGTATGTCTCAGAACATATTCTCATAATTAAGTCATGTGGGACTGTATTTTAATAAAAAATAACCACAACAAAAATAAGAGCACAGTAAGTATGCACAATGTGTTGTTCAAGTCCTACATTTTTCAAGGCAGTTTGTTTGCTCTGTTTTTGTTAAATACAAAAAAAACCCTCTTAGAGATGTCAATAATTTTTGAACAAATTTTTATTTTAAATTATTTTCAGAATTTTTTAAATGAGATATTTTACCAATAATTTAAATGAAACATTTTTACCAGTTTTTTCTACTATAGGAAAAATACATAAAAATATAGGTACATTAATTTACTTTTCTACTCACAAATGACTATCACTCTTCCCAGACATGAATTAAAAACCTTAATATCTTCAGATTGTGAAAGGATGTGTTACTCATAGACTAAATACTTGATCAACTCCCTCTTAACTTTCTCTCAAAGCAAACTGGGATTTCACCGTGATAAACTCACAATTTTTTTTTCTATATATGCCTATATGAGTGTATTACTTGCAGGCAAAAAGAAAAATAACATTAAGATGTATTCAATTTGGGTCCAATTTGAAAAAAAACAAAAAACAAAAAAACACCCGAACAAATAGCATTACCCAATTTGCATAGTGCTCTTGGAAAAGCAGCAGGGTGTCCAAGTATGATTAAGATTGGTCCTTAAATCACAAAATTACATCAACTCCAGGAGTTATGGTTACTTTCATCAGAAAGGTGAAAGTTGCCTGCTCAGTCAGATTACTTTCAGCAATATGCCAGCGCTTGTTGGCCATATGTTTCAAGTTGTAAGATGTCCTGTTAGAGTTATGGATGCAGTTTTGCAGTCAAGAAAATGACAGATTTCTCTCCCTTGAAGACATTAACTTTATTCCACTTTGTTCTAACACTGTGTGCAGACAATGAGAATGATATAGTAGTCCCCTGTTTTCTCAATGAATATAATTCAAGATGAGCCTACTGCTACATTCTCACACGGCTTCCTTCTGACCTTATGAATTCCAACTTATTCTCAGCCTTGTTTTCTACCAGTGTTGTCTCACTTATTCCATTATCTTATTCATTTCTCATTTATTCAATAATAATTATTATGCATGAAATGAAAAGTATTATTTATTATTATTGCATGGTAGTCAAACCAGTTAGCTCACAAGCAAATATTAAGTATCAAACGGATAACCAAAAAATGCAATTACTGAGCAGTCCCATAAAGAACACTTTACTCTCATAATAAAATTTCAAAAGGTGCAAATATTTTAACACCATAACTTGCATCTGTATATTAATTCATAGGAAAATTCTTTATTTCTATCCCAAATGCTGTAAATGTTTGTTTCATCCAAATGTACACGATTTTTTACATTTTAGGTTTTTCTAATTATTCATACTCAAGTGTAAAAAGTACTATTTCTGTCTGGGATTTCTTGATCACAGAATCATGCCAGCACCCCAATCTTTCTATTCTGCTTTAACATTTTTTTCTTGCATTCTACTGCAAAGTTTGCTTCTTTACTGCATGTTGATCAGCACAAATATTTTTGTTCATTTTTACTAGACAAAGTCAATAGAGATTGGAAAAAAATTTTGAGGGGTGCAAATTATAATTTATTGCAATACTTTTTCAAATTCTTTAAGTCCTTAGCCATAGACTATATCATTCTCTATCCTGGAAGAGTTTCATTGGCTAACATACCACTGACTCTTCCAAATCTCAAATGAACTCATTTTGGTTGGTTTATGCATTCACTGTCGAGTTTTGTTTTTCTGTAAAATGAAGGGTGAAATACTTGTGTCATATTAATTGTATTTTAAAACTGAAATATTCTAATTTCCTTCAGTGCAAGTGTTTTTCCTCTCTATTGTGATATGGAATCAGCTAAATGGCAGCAAACTATACATAAAGCAGAATTGAAATGATGACATCCTACTGGCCTCAGCCTTCCAGGATTAACTGCTGCCCCATATTTTCACATTTCAAAGCTACTGTTGAAGACCTGATTTTGTCTATTTTTTAATATCTTTTGTATTTTATAGAAAAACTGTCAAAATTATGACTCTGCTTATTAAGTTTCTGTGGTTATAATTTAATGATCTTTTGTAAAGAAGGCTAGATTCTTAGGCATTTGAGTTCTTGGAAAGAGGAATAAGTCTGGAAGCAAGATGGGGAGAACAATTTTGTTGTTTTTGTTTGTTTGTTTTGTGGTACTCAGGCTGATATCATGATATTGGTTTAATATGGTGACTTCGTTAATCCTCAAAACATAGGATCACCAATTCATGGTTTTGAGAAAAGAGAACATGGTTGTTCTCATATAAACACACCATATACCTAAGAGTTATTTTTCCCTCTGGTAATAATTTAATTTTCTTCTGAGGTTAAATATCGTCATTTAATTTATGTCTTAAGGCAGATTGGTTAATCATGTAACTGATCCTGAAACTAGTCTGAAGTTTCCAAATTTTATTTGAATCTTCCAATCTCATTTGGAAAGATGGAGGAAGGAGGTAAGCCTTGTATCATGTGGGAAACCAAGACCCTCACAGACATTTTCAATGATGGCTAAAGCAAGCAGTGTCAATTTCACATTCCTGTTAGGGAAGCAAAGCTGCCTACAGTGGTATATTTGGGAATTATGGCCAAATTAAGAGGAAGGGCCTTTGTAGTAAAGGAAAATCTGACTAGATTTAGTTTCAAAACTATAATGAGGGCCAGGAGTCTAGAGGGAGGTCAGTTCCAAGGAGAAGTAGTAAGTTAAATTGCAAGATTTCCATAGCCTCCTCCCTACTGTTTTAATACAGAATCCATTGCAGCTGAAACTAGAACAAAGTTTAAGCATATTTGGCCTACTCTAAGACTCATAATCACCCTACTTTGCCTGGCACTGATAGACTGGAAGAGACATTTGCCATTCTGAAGTTCAACAATTACATACATATCTGGATTAAAAAGGACAGCAGTGACTACACAGAACGGCTTTCCACTGTAGCCAGCACATCAGGTTGAGAGCTGTCATCTGTCTTTGGCTCTGTCCTGCAAATTTTAAAAAATAAATATAACTAAGGGGTTTGTTCATTCACTGGGTTAATACTGTAAGCTAAGAATTTTGTTTGAATATGCTAAGAAAGAAGAAAAGTTACAGGCATAGGGTAGTTTTATTAATATGCATCATTTAGAAGGAATTCTTGAATATATCTGTAAATTTACTCTGCTTTTAATTCGTTCCTGAGGTAAAGTAAGTGGAAACCAATGTTTCAACAATTTTTATTTTTCTCTAATTGATGTTGGTGAGAAATAAACCTTGTAAACTTCTACTGCAAATTAGTTGCTGACACAGTGGTGACTAAAGTTGGTCTTGATTTTTAGCAAATACAAGTTTGCTTGTATTTGCTATAAAAATGTTTATAAAAATATAAAGCCAATAATTACTCAGGTGAGATAGTCAAACAGTACAGAAGTATATACAATGTTAATAAACATTCCATTTCTTTCCTATTGTCTTCACATGACTCCTAGTCACATAACCCAAAAGTGGCCATTTTTAGCAGTTCCTGACGTGTTCTTCCAGATATTTGTTACGCATGTGCAACATTTATGGGGATATTCTTTTTATTTAAAAAATAAAATTAAAAGCAATACTTTGAACTTTCTTTCTCAATAATATTCAGAATTATAGGTACATATATGCTTCCATTAAACAGATTTGTCAACTCAAAGGCTTTCATTTATTTATGGCTACATCAGAAAGCAATATAAGAAACTCACAAATTTAGTTAAAATATGGATATTTTCCATTTTTAAGATTATCTATTTTTTTAAGAAAATGATAAATAAGTTGAAGAGTAAATAAAAGAAGGAAACAGGAACTTCTGGCCCACAAAATCAAAGAATAAAACATAAAACCCCACCTTTTCTCCCAAAATACAAGTATATATAATAGCAAATGTGGAAATACATATCAACATGGAATAATAAATTTTAAAAAGAAATACTATTTTTACTGTAGTTGAAAAACTGTTAAATAGAGACCTTGGTAAAAATTAAGTGAAGAAAAGCTAATGACTCCATTGGTCTGATTCTCTTAGTACACAAGTTACTCTCCAGAATTTAAGTGTCATGACAGGAGCATAAACTCAGTATCCTACAGCTGGAACATAGTCTCAGGAGTGAAATTTACACACAGAATTTCTGGCTCATGATCAAGAAAACTTTTATCCCAATAAATCAAAAAAATTGTAGTGCTAGAAGGGACAATGGATTTCCCAAAAGAGATGTAGTCCATTTCTCTATATCCATAGATTCCATACCTTCCAGGGGCAGTTACCTTCCTTGCTTTTAAAAATTGTTGCAATATGATTAAAAATCATTCTTCAATATTTTTGTGTGATGTAGCCTGTGGCCTTACACCCTTATGTTTAGAGACACAATGGTTTTCCACAGGTCTAATTGCAAATTATTTCAGCTATAATTCGTTCAATCCGACCTCTGTTGTTAAAGAGAAAATATTGAACACAATCTCGCACTTCATTTAGTCTAAGAAGAATATTCACATGTGTCAGTCTGGAATATTCCCTAGAGAAATATTATTTCCAGTTTACCATAGTGCTTCTAAAATCTCAGCAACAGCTTTGTGAAAAAAATCAGCATTATTTGCATGTGCTGCACGCAGCTTTGTGAAATCACAGTTTTGATCGTTGTTCTAGAATCTCTTACATAGCAGGAAGCAGGAGAGAGTATACAAAATGAGAGATCTCATCCCTGCTGGAGATCTGTTTACTCTGTGGTGGATAAGAGATAAAAGTCATTTTGAAATGTTTGCTGTGGCCACAGAATAAATAGGTTTCAAATAAAATGCAACATCTGAAGGGCCTTCATCCTGATTAGTCTAGATCAGTTGGTCCTAAAACAAAAATGCTACACAAGGTCCTTAAAGAAAGTAGCCAAAAGAGCCCCAGGAGAAACAGGGTACAGTATGATAAATGTGTGTTCCACTAAAGGAAATACATTGCAAAACAGAGTTATAAGTGAGCTAGAGCCTAGAGGGGGAAACACACACACACACACACACACACACACACACACACACATACACATACAAAGTGAAGTATTCATGGGTTGATTTCAGGGAATTCAAATAAATACACTTTTATGTGAAGTTGTAAATGATCCATATGAAGGGCCAGGGAAATGGAAAGAATGATCAAAGACCAAAAAATAAGAAAGAAAAAAGGAAAAGTACATAGAATATTGACCTTGCAGAAAAAGCCTGCTTGATTCAAGAACACATGAAAACAATCTAGAAAGTAAAGGAACAAAATGAAATGGGAAATACAAAAGGCATTGAGATAGAGGATAAAGGTTTTACAGATAAATAAAGCAGTAATAAGCTCATGAGAGCCATTGTACTTCTTGAGAAACCAAAGGCAACTGGTTAATGGAAGAGGAGGATAGGGGAAGCGTTACTCCCTTTGCTCCATTAGAAAAAGAGAAGAAAACATCCAGAAAACAAACTCATTTTTTTCCAAAGGTAATTAGGTACTGAAAAAAAAAAAGAATTATAAGTAGCTCACAAATATGGTAGAAAAATCATTCTTAAGTCAACGAAAGTAGAAATCTAAAGGGACTATTAGTGATAAAAGAAAAAATAAACATTTGCATCCATTTATTAGTACAGAAAAATAAAATGTACAGGAAAAGTATATTTTATATGGGTGAGTAGTTGTTTTCTTGCTATCAGATATAATATTTTCAAGTACAGCATGAGATAGTTGTAACCAAATAAACGATAATTTCCCTTCTGTTTAAAATAAATGAAAATAAAGAAAAGACTGATGAAAACATGTTATTGATATAAGTAATGTGAAAAAACACATAAAATTATCAACATAACTCCTGTTGAGATATCATGGAACCATGCTTACCAAATATCTTTGTTAACTGCTGGCTGAACTTTATTTCTAAAATACTGAGTTATTTAGAAAATTTCTATAAAATATCCAAAGAGTTTTTGTTCCTTAATATTCCAATTTAAGTGCATTACAAATGAATGTAAAGGAAGTCAATATTGTAAGTCAATATGATGAGATATATAAAATATATGCACTTTTATTCATTACATTTCATATCTGTCATTTGCATTCAGATGACCAGAAAGCATTTACGCAGTTAATCCCAAACAGCAATTGCAAAATTCAGAATATGCATTTTATATGCATGCTTTCTTAGTCTACATTTTCATATCCAATAATAATTTTCAGTATCGAATGGCATTTTTTCCCCATTTTAGAGGAATTGTCAACACGGAATCCAGTGTTATGCGTGACCCTATACTTGATCCAAGGCATTGAACCCAGACATGTAAGGTTGTTTCTATAACTCTATTTATTCACCAGAAGCAAGAAAGGGAAAGAAGTTTAAGTTTTCAAGTTTTTGCAACTTTTTATAATCAAAAGTAATGTATTTCCTCATTATTACACCATGTAAGTCCAAGAAAGATTTATTATATAGTATTCTGATATTTTAAAAGTATAACTTCAATGATAGCATGAAAATACTGCAGACATATAACAGAGTTAACAGAAAACTTGGGGAAATAACCTTAATATATTCTTCAGAGAGTTAGCTCAAATATCTGTAGAACATTATTCAAAAGAGTGGTTCTTTAATGATAAGTTCTACAAGCTATTCAGAAAATGCTTTCAATTGTGGCATGATGGTAATAGAAACACAGATATCAGGACACCAACCCTTTCATCTCTTGGCTGTGACTCATTTCACTAATGCTCTGAAGTGTTGTATTCAAGGAGAGGACCTCTGTTGACCATTCAGTCTTAAATTATTTCCCATCAGTAAGTGCCATATTAAGGTAATACAATTTATACAATCTACACTGTGGCACAGTGTTGATTTTAAACTGATTCAACTGTATAATGCATGTATTACCATCAAAGTAAATATTCCAGAATGGATAGACTAATACAATGCAATATTATGTTGATATAATTAACAATGTAAACAATTTACCCTGCAATGTCTTGCCATGCAGCTAGCAGATTCTGAAGACATAAACTGATCATCTTCTGTGACGGTCAATGAGCATCTGACTTCTGCCAAATATAGTATTAATTACCATGCCAAAGTGTCGCATAGTGTCAATTCTTTAGTAATCTATTTGTCAATTAACCTACTATGAGGAATGTAAATTGCTGAGAAAGCTGCCTCTCTTTCAGTGAATGGTGTCATTCAGATTCCCCTGATTTTGCTTTGCTTTTTAATCCACAAGCTTAACTGTAGTTTGTAAATCAAATATCAAAGATGAATGGAGTTGTGGGGCATCTTGTTCTCATGTGTCGCTAGCCTCAGTCAATTTAAAAAGATGTTATATAAGGCTGCCTTTATTAAATTACTTAAGGAAAATAATAAAAGCTGCAGGGGGTTCTACTAACACTAAACTTTTTTCTATAAGAAAAAAATATTTTCAAATCATGTTGAAGTGGAAAACACAATCATGTATCTCATTATGTCACGGAAAACTAAACACATCAGAAATAATACTGTTAGCCAGGAAAGAGGGTCATAGAAATGACCTTATTATTGCATTAAATTTTATGCAAAAGATACTTATTATAATAAGATATTTATATTATTATAAGTATTACATTATAATAAAAGTATCTTATTAATAAGTTTTAGTACTTTCACTAGTATCTGTATTATATTTAGTTTCCAAAGACACGTATTTAACTGAACATACTATTAATTTTATATCACTGCTACCTTTGGACTGATTCAACCCCAAGTAAGCAAAACAAAGACATCACCATAGTCATCTTTTGAAGCCCAGGCATGTTTACAGTGTGAAAGAAACACAGGATCCAAAATATTACAGAATGTGCCCAAGCCATGGTCTCCATGTAGCATAAGCCACATTCACTAGGTACTCTGAAGAAGCCACAAAGTTGTGGACAGAAGCATATATTTCAATTCTATGAAATAAATTCTAAAGAATTTCTGTGCTACTTCTGAAATTAAAATAAACTTTTTCTCAAATGGGAAAATCTTTTATTGCCTTTGACATCCAAAGGCTAAGTTTAATATTTTGCCTACTATGGTTAGCATAAAAAATATCCGAGTGTGGTGACAGACGCCTATAATCCCAACACTCTGGGAGACTGAGGCAGGAGGATAGCGTGAGGCCAGGTGTTAGGGACCAGCCTGAAGAACACAGCAAGACTCTGTCACTACAAAAAATTAAATAATTAGCTGGGTGTGGTGGTGCATGCCTGAAATCCTAGCTACTTGGGAGGCTGAGGTGGGAAGATCACTTGAGCCTGGAAAGTCGTGGTGGCAGTGAGCTATGATTGTGCCACTGCACGCCAGCCTGTGCGACAGAGCAAGAAACTCTCAAAAACAAATGAACAAAAAAATAAACTGATGAGTAGAAAAGACAAGATATGCTCTTAATATGGGGGAGGACAAGAATTATATGGGAAACTCTGGTCAGATGAATACTAAAGATAAACGTAAACAAAGACAAAGACATCACCATAGTCACATCAAGAGAGTTCAGAAAATAAATATTGCATAAACAGCCTACACTATTCGTTTTAAGCTAAATCCATAGAAAGTGCCTGGCGGCTCTAATGCTTTTCTAAAAGTTTTGTGGTTAAAAGTATTCATTTAACATAATTCCAACTTTCAATGCCAAACACAGTGAGTGACATTGTTTCCAGATGTAGCTTTTAGCAGATCATGTCTTGAGTAATTAAGTGCAGTCGGATCTGAAAAGACTAGCAATTGAAGCAGCACAGAATACAATTTATTGCCAAACAATTCCAGACACTAGGAAAAAAGTACAATTAAAGTGCTTCAAACATCAGACTCTGTGTTTTTGAAAGCTGCAATTATTCCTTGAAGCAATAGCATCCATTTGTTTTAACACACAAGCGTGCACACATACACACACACACAATAAATAATAAAGCTAGTTAACTTGAAGAGATGAGGGAAGTTTATGAAAATATATCATCCCCTCTGAAATACCCTTTGTTTTATTGTTACTTTGTTTGGTTGGGCATGTATATATGATATTATTTAGGGCGGTAATTACACATATAATGGAAACTCTTTGGATGTACACTTTACTCTATCCCAGTTAGTCCTAAGGACAGACAGTTTGACTCCAAACCTGGACATCAGCTCTTAGCTCTCAGCTCTGAAGTGCTCAAAATAGTTTATGTCCATGTATAAACTGAACCATCAGAAATAGGAGCTCAATCCATTAAAATGTCAGAAGATCAAGTTCACAGTAAGGCAATGGCTAAATTTCCAAGCCCACAGCCTGCATCATTGTCGGAGTCCCAAGATTATTTAGGTAAGTTGATTTATTAACATGGCAGCCAACAAGATTTGTGTTCTTGAAGGCTGATTTATAGACTGAATTCATTGCGTTTCACAAACTGTAAATAATATCTACTTAGAAACAAAATTTCAAACAGGCCGCTTTTAAATATCAGATAACCATACAAAAGTCCCAAATGTTTTATTCTGTTGCAGGATGGATGTTAGAGCCCTAGGCAAGATCTCCTTTAACACAATCTCACTGAAAGGCCTAAAATGATGAATTTTTTTAGTGTTTTATAATTGTCATTTCTCACTTTGATTTTTTTTAACACAACTGACCACAACAGAAAAAATAATCATATGAAAGTTTTCTTATGCTTTATTATGAGCTTACTACATCTTATTTTTAAATTAAAGACTGAAATCAATAAACTTTGGGGAAATCTAGTTTATCAAAGCTCAAGGTAATCATTGCTAGTTATAGATGAAATGCTTTTGTTTCAACTAGACTGACATCTCTTTTCAATATTTATTTCCTCTTCGAAAGTTCTTGAAAAGGGTTACCTTTTCATTTTTTCCTGATAATCTCAGATAGGAGGATATTCCATGAGTTTTATGGACCAATCATAATCTATTGTTTTAAATAATGCTTGTATTTGGACATTTTAATATTTGTCTCCTGTATATAAAATGCAGGCTTATTCTTACTTGTCATTTGAGTAGTCATTGCCTATATATTATGACTTCAACAACAGGCAAAATATAAGAGTAGGATAACAAAAGTTATCTATTAGATTGCATTTATCAGAGCTATGAAGAAATTATTTAGCAGAGCTTTAATTTAAAGTAAAATTAACACTACTTTTGACAAAAAGTTGGTAGAAGAAATAAGATTTGCCCTTTTTCTCTAGAATATTTTTACTTGTCATCTAATAGCATCCCTGCTATTCTTGGGTCAGCACTGCACTAATGGGCATAAAACCTGAGGCCCAGTAAGCAAGATTATCCCTTGGAAAGTTATTGGTTCAAAATAAGTGTATAACCAATGCAGGCTAATAAAATTTTTCTTTGGGCCAATTACCTGAGGTACTTAATAAAATGTTTTATTTCTCCCAGGGTTACCAGGCTGGTTGGATGTATATTTTAGGAAGTCAGAAAATTGCTATTCTGTCACGCAATCGAGTCCAGGTGAAGACAAAAATGGAACCCTATATATTATATGAGTCCCTGGATCCAAGCTTACCAGAATCAAATTAATCCCTGGCTTATCTCATTATATCAATCAATAAATGTCAAATTTTTGCTACTTAGAATTGGGTTGATTTTGCTTGTAACTGAAGAAATTTGACATATACTATGATTACACTATGTGACATCTAACCGTTAGGGCTATAGTTTGATTGAACTATTCAAAATTTCTTTTTAGTTATGTTTTGGCTGTTAACTAAGTCCTCTGAGGGATTATTTGATGTGTTTTTGGGGTAGGACGCATCATGAGATAAGAGGATTTCATTTACTCCACAATAATTATTGATTGTTAACTTGCCTAAAAGCCAAGCAAACTAAACAGCACAGTCTCTGGTCTCAAAGATTTTACACTAATTAGCCAGGGGTGGTGGCACATGCCTGTAATCCCAGCTACTCCAGAGGCTGAGGCAAGAGAATAATTTGAACCCAGGAGGTAGAGGTTGCAGTGAGCCAAGATCACACCATTGCACTCCAGCCTGGTCAACAAGAGCGAAACTCCATCTCAAAAAAAAAAAAAAAAGAGGAGTTTACATTACAGTGAGAAGGATAGACAAAAACAAAAAAACAAAAACAAATTTAAAAGTTTTTTAATTTTCCAAGTTTTATGAAGGAAACAAGCAAGGGCATATTGGGGCATCAAGGTGGAGTTTAATTGTAGGAGTAAGATGAACAAATAATTCTCTAAAACATTAATATTAATGTAGGACTTTAAGGTTGAGACAGAACTAGCTACTAGAAAAGAGAGGAGGAAAATTATTCCAGGTAGGAGGACCAATATATGCAAATACCTTAAGGCACACTAGAGAGTGGCTTCCTCCAGGAATGAAGAGAAGTCCAGCATGAGTGGACACGGTCCTCTAGGGAGGAAATAATAGCAAGAAATGACTGGAAAGAAAATAAGGATCACAAATAAATTCAGATATTATAGATCACCAATATTATTTTGAAATCTTTTTATTGTTAGCACAGTACAAAACCACTGAAGATTTTTAAGCATGAAATATTGTGATTAGAATTATGTTTAACAAAATCACTTGATATTTTGCAAGTGGGTGAGTGTAGAAGTAAATGAGGCAAGTTTGAAAACTGTTGCATAGTCCAAGTAAGGGATGATGGTGTTTCTTAAAGAAATGGCAGAGCTCTGCAGGAAATATCTTGAAAATGAAGTTGATGGGACTTGTTGATGGACTGGGTAAGGGTAAGGACCTAGACTTCTAGCTAATGTTAATTATGTGATTACTGGTATCATGTACTAACACAGAGAATACTCAGTGAGGAGAAGATGTAGATGGCAGGAGAGACAAGTGAGAAAACAAAAAATATACCAATGTTACCTCAAAGGTCTGTAACTATCAATTGCTTACTATAAACCAATTGAACTCGACCTGGTCTAGTCTAGTTCTAGACTCTGATCTCTGATCTCAGTGTTTACATTACAGTGAGGAAGACAGACAAAAACAAATCAAGGATACAAAAAAATGAAATAACAATGAATTTTGTAAGTTATATGAAGAAAATAAAAAAGAGTATAAGGCAGTGGGAGTGGAGAGACAAGGCCTGAAGATGTAAATTTGACCATCATCAACAAGAATATTATGTTTGAATTTGTAGGACTGGATGAGATGACATTGGAAGAATACAGACAAAGCACAACAAAGGCACAGAGAATACAACAGAGAAATACTAGAGGAAAAGCTGGCCTCTCACACTCTGCCTAGTACTACACAATCAAGTCTTTTCCTGCCTGGGTTTCTGCTTTACTAATTTAGCAACTATCAATCAAAAAGTGAACTCTAATGATAGAGTTTAGTTATATTTCATTGTATTTTTATAGACTCTATAATCTTTGTCTAATTAAAAGATAAGATATTTCTTATATATAATTTCATTGTGTATGTTTCTTTTTTTATTATTATACTTTAAGTTTTAGGGTAAATGTGCACAACGTGCAGATTTGTTACATATGTATACATGTGCCATGCTGGGGTGCTGAACCCAGTAACTCTTCATTTAACATTAGGTATATCTCCTAATGCTATCCCTCCACGCTCTCCCCACCCCAAAACAGGCCCTAGTGTGTGATGTTCCCCTTCCTGTGTCCATGTGTTCTCATTGTTCAATTCCCACCTATGAGTGAGAACATGTGGTGTTTGGTTTTTTGTCCTTGTGATAGTTTGCTGAGAATGATGGTTTCCAGCTTCATACATGTCCCTACAAAGGACATGAACTCATCCTTTTTTATAGCTGCATAGTGTTCCATAGTGTATATATGCCACATTTTCTTAATCCAGTCTATCATTGTTGGACATTTGGGTTGGTTCCAAGTCTTTGCTATTGTGAATAGTGCTGCAATAAACATACGTGTGCATGTGTCTTTATAGCAGCATGATTTATAGTCCTTTGGGTACATACCCAGTAATGGGATGGCTGGGTCAAATGGTATTTCTAGCTCTAGATCCCTGAGGAATCGCCACACCAACTTCCACAATGGTTGAACTAGTTTACAGTCCCACCAACAGTGTAAAAGTGTTCCTATTTCTCCACATCCTCTCCAGCACCTGTTGTTTCCTGACTTTTTAATGATCACCATTCTAACTGGTGTGAGATGGTATCTCATTGTGGTTTTGATTTGCATTTCTCTAATAGCCAGTGATGATGAGCATTTTTTCATGTGTCTTTTGGCTGCACAAATGTCTTCTTTTGAGAAGTTCCTGTTCATATCCTTCACCCACTTATTGATGGGGTTGTTTGTTTTTTTCTTGTAAATTTGTTTGAGTTCATTGTAGATTCTGGATATTAGCCCTTTGTCAGATGAGTAGATTGCAAAAATTTTCTCCCATTCTGTAGGTTGCCTGTTCAATCTGATGGTAGTTTCTTCTGCTGTGCAGAAGCTCTTGAGTTTAATTAGATCCCATTTGTCAATTTTTTCTTTTGTTGCCATTGCTTTTGGTGTTTTAGACATGAAGTCCTTGCCCATGCCTATGTCCTGAATGGCATTGCCTAGGTTTTCTTCTAGGGTTTTTATGATTTTAGGTCTAACATTTAAGTCTTTAATCCATCTTGAATTAATTTTTGTATAAAGCGTAAGGAAGGGATCCAGTTTCAGCTTTCTACATATGGCTAGCCAGTTTTCCCAGCACCATTTATTAAATAGGGAATCCTTTCCTCATTTCTTGTTTTTGTCAGGTTTGTCAAAGATCAGATAGTTGTAGATATGTGGCATTATTTCTGAGGGCTCTGTTCTGTTCCATTGGTCTATATCTCTGTTTTGGTACCAGTACCATGCTGTTTTGGTTACTGTAGCCTTGTAGTATAGTTTGAAGTCAGGTAGCATGATGCCTCCAGCTTTGTTCTTTTGGCTTAGGATTGACTTGGCGATGTGGGCTCTTTTTTGGTTCCATATGAACTTTAAAGTAGTTTTTTCCAATTCTGTGAAGAAAGTCATTGGTAGCTTGATGGGGATGGCATTGAATCTATAAATTACCTTGGGCAGAATGGCCATTTTCACGATATTGATTCTTCCTACCTAAACCAGGAATAAGTTGAATCTCTGAATAGACCAATAAAAGGCTTTGAAATTCAAGCAATAATTAATAGCTTACCAACCAAAAAAAAGTCCAGGACCAGATGGATTCACAGCTGAATTCTAGCAGAGGTACAAGGAGGAGCTGCTACCATTCCTTCTGAAACTATTCCAATCAATAGAAAAAGAGGGAATCCTCCCTAACTCATTTTATGAGGCCAGCGTCATCCTGATACCAAAGCCTGGCAGAGACACAACAAAAAAAGAGAATTTTAGACCAATATCCCTGATGAACATCGATGCAAAAATCCTCAATAAAAACTGGCAAACAGAAGCCAGCAGCACATCAAAAAGCTTATCCACTGGGATGCAAGGCTGGTTCAACATACACAAATCAATAAACGTAATCCAGCATATAAATAGAACGAATGATAAAAACCACATGATTATCTCAATAGATGCAGAAAAGGCCTTTGACAAAATTCAACAACGCTTTATGCTAAAAACTCTCAATAAATTAGGTATTGATGGGACGTATCTCAAAATAATAAGAGCTATCTATGACAAACCCACAGCCAATATCATACTGAATGGGCAAAAACTGGAAGCATTCCCTTCGAAAACTGGCACAAGACAGGGATGCTCTCTCTCACCACTCCTATTCAACATAGTGTTGGAAGCTCTGGCCAGGGCAATCAGGCAGGAGAAGGAAATAAGGAGTATTCAAATAGGAAAAGAAGAAGTCAAATTGTCCCTGTTTGCAGATGACATGATTGTATGTCTGGAAAACCCCATCATGTCAGCCCAAAATCTCCTTAAGCTGATAGGCAACTTCAGCAAAGTCTCAGGATACAAAATCAATGTGCAAAAATGACGAGCATTCTTATACACCAATAACAGACAAACAGAGAGCCAAATCATGAGTGAACTCCCATTCACAATTGCTTCAAAGAGAATAAAATACCTAGGAATCCAACTTACAAGGGACATGAAGGACCTCTTCAAGGAGAACTACAAACCACTGCTCAATGAAATAAGAGGATACAAACAAATGGAAGAACATTCTATGCTCATGTATGTTTGTTTGACCTGTAAGGTCCATATGAATAAGAAGATAGTCGTAACTAGTCTAAGAGTTTTAAGTAGATGTGTGAGCAATCAAGAATAAAAGAAAAACTCTAAAAACTGACTCTAAAGTATACTCTAATGGGATCTAATTGTTTAGATCTCATATATTGTGTATTTTTGAATGCCTTGTCTTGCCTCCATTAAAAAGACAAACAGATAATAAAATTTCATTTAACGGAATTGAGGTTCACTAAGCTTTGTGAGATACTGTTGGTTTCTCTGGATATTTGCAAGGAAATTATTCTGAATCATAGACTTAAAATTTGCCAGAGGATTAATGGCTGAGTTTCTGAATGTACAGTGATCATTAGTGTACTTTTTTGAATTTGAGGTATTTCTTACTGAGTAGTGAATCACCATATATATTTATTGTCAGTATTGCTTTACATTTTACTTACAAAATTTGTTCCTTCACTTCTAACCAAGGAAACTATGACATAGAAACTTTGCAAATAGGTTTGGTTTTGAGGTCATATATATGGAAAGAACTATATTTAATTTTATAAGGTGTCACTATTTAAAATATTTTTTATTCTGACTACTAACAAGTGTGAACATGAGGTGTTCTATATATAAAACTTCTACTATCTTTGAAGCTATTTAGGAGATATGAATACCACTAAGGATGTATGTTTTAAAAGACAAAACTTTCTTCTTCCTAGATATTTCTTAATATAGAAAGCCCATACCAGAATTATCTTTAGAATAAACAAGAAGCAATAAATTTGGACTAAATTACATCAATTTTCTTTACTATAGAATTATGCCACAAAACTTTGATAATAACTTTTAAATTGAATCACATATTATAATTAATTAGTTGCTTGTCATAGATAAATGCATAAAACTAAAGCTGAATTAAATTACGTTTTCAGAGAATGTAGAGTAATGCTGTGTTGGCTTCTATTTTGTTGAGTGAAGCTATACAATAAGCTGGTCCTTATTTTTTAAAGCATAGGAAAAGATATTCAGAATGAAAATTTTAAGGATTTCTTACCTACCTTTCCCTTAAAATGAAACTGACAAATGGTAGGCAGTACTTGGCTATTGACTGGTGTACAAAAAAAGAAACATCTCAAAACATAAATGAATAAGTATACAATTTTTATTCTTTAGAAAGACATATAGAGCTATATTTCACTTAGAAAAATATTAGATGTCACCACTAATTCACTTTTATTGTATCCCAAATTATCAGAAAGTCAAATGAGATATTTCAATCAAATACGTGGCAATGACTGTATTTCACACAACCATGTTTACATTTTGAATTTGGTGAGTGAAATTCATGATTGTTTAGCTGCTATTACACATCATCCAAAATCTTCATCACAGTTCAGATCTGATAAAATATGATAATTGAGGATGCTAAGTTAGAAGTTAGATAATATCTATTCCTGAGTCTGATTCTGATCAAAGTGTGGTAGCAAAGCTTTGATATGCATCCTGAGTACAAAACACTGTCAAAATAAGTTTCTAAGGCAGATTAGATGTTGCTATGAACACCAATATAAAATCCATAATGCTTTAAAACATTATAACAGTACACTGTATATTGTTTTTCATTTCATGCTGTGTAAACACTGGACTCATTTTCTGAGTCAATCTTCTTTACTCTTTTATAAGCCTTTGGCAGATACTATTTTTCTCCATGCTACTTACAAGCTGAATTCCTTGCTTGCCTTTGAGAGTCTTTAATTTTTTCTTTGTTTTTCCTCAGATTTGTTTATTAGGAAAAATTATATTGAATAGATATATTTGAGCTTATGTGATAAAGTGTCTTACATATCTCGGTTATAAATAAGTCAACATATAGAATAATATATGGATATATATTAGTCTATGTCTAAAGTAATAGGGTACATAATTAGGCATTTCTTCTATATAGCAATGGTCCCCCAACCTTTTTGACACCAGGGAACAGTTCTGTGGAAGACAATTTTTCCACGGACCATGGGGGTTGTGGGAGATGGTTTTCGGATGACTCAAGTGCATTACATTTATTGTGCACTTTATTTCTATTATTATTACATTGTAATATATAATGAAATAATTATACAACTCACCATAATGTAGAATCAGTGGGAGCCCTGGGCTTGTTTTCCTGCAACTAGACGGTCCCATGTGGGGGTGACTGGAGACAGTGATAGATCATCAGGCATAAAGAGCATGCAGCCTAGATCCCTGGCATGCACAGTTCACAATAGAATTCATGCGCCTATGAGAATCTGATGTCACTGCTGCTCTGATGAAAGCTACAGCTCAGGTGCTAATGCAAGTGATGGGGAGTGGCCATAAATATAAATGAAGTTTTGCTTGCTTACCTGCCACTCACTTCCCGCTGTGTGGCTCAGTTCCTAAGAGGCTATGGACTGGTATATTGTATATATTGTATATTGTATATAAGGATATACTTTTAAATATTTTGCCTAGTTCATCTTTCTCATCACACTCCCTAACAAAGTATACTTTAAGTCTCTTATGCAAAATTCATCTTATCACTTTGTTCTTACCAAATTGATAATTATTTATGCATGTTAGTAATTCTAAATCTCAGTGATCCCTGTTGTTCCATAACAGTACCACTGCTGGAAACTTTAGCTTATAGTATTGGGTCAACAGGAGAATGCTGGGTGCTTCAAAATAAAAGAGAAGTTTGCAGTGATTGTCATTTTATAGCCAAGATGAGACTTAAAGACTTCCTCAAAGTAGATACTCAATAAGCATACTTTATTTTTATTACTGCACTCACATTAGGTTTTATAATACTGTGATATGTACAATGTATATTTCCAAAAATAATTTTATGTGTTTTATTTCATATACTTCTGAGAATTTCTCTGAAATATAGAGGCAGATATTATTAGGTTGGTGCAAAGGTAATTGTGGTTTCTGCTTTTAAAGGTAATGGCAAATATTACATTTACTTTTGCACCAACCTAATACATATTCTTCTTAGATTTTCTTAGTCCCTTATTCATCCTCCTTTAGTATAGAGCCAAATCATAGCCATAGACATATCCTTATCACTTAATCACATGATCAGTTAGATTGTAATGAAAAACTCAAGTAAATAAATGTAATTGAGTACACTAACTCATAGAAAGAAATGTTTTGATTAAGGTCACACTATTTTTTAAGAACTAAAAAAGCCAGAAGTTGATTCCAGAAGTACAGACACCAGCTTTCTCTCTCCTTTAGAATACATGTCTGAGAAAAGTTATTTATCTACCTGAAAAGAAAAAAAAAAAAGATTCAGTGCCTGGCATCTAGATAAAAATATATATCTCATGTCAAAATTCAAGCAAAGTAAAATAATGTGTTGTCAGCCTAAAAAGTCCAAAATAGAATGCTTTTGGTGCTGTTGTATTAACTCTTGCTGAACTAAGCGTACCTTACCAAAGCAATATCTACTTATTCAGGGATTTCTTTTCAGTTGATCAATCACCCCCAGACTGGTGGATCACACATTTGTCTTTAACTGTAAAACATCATAGGGCAGGGTTTCACTCTTTAGCAATTGAATCTCCGCAGCTGTATTTACATATCAATTATGGTCAGTCCTGCTGCTTCTCAGTACACACCCTGTGATTGTTAAATTGATTAGAAAGTTAAGACACTAAAGAAACACTCTTTACATTGCTTCTTGAAGACAAAGCTGTCACTGTGACATTAGGAGGATGTACTATCCTATAACTTGTCTATTTTCTTCTCAATCTTATTGTGACTTATTCACAGAAAATAAAGTTATTTATCCTTTTCTTGGTCGAATTCCACCCTTCACTATATTGGTTGAAACATGAAATTACATTTTTATGGGTAAAAAGGATGGTTCAATCTAATATACTTGCCTAGTGCTTGTGGATGCCATACTAAGAACAATTTCATATGCACTATTCTGTAATAATTACTAGTAGTGATTCTAATATTAGACTGTCTGGGTTCAAATTCCCCTGCTTACCCAATGTGTGACTGAACGAATTGCTATATAGATGTCTGTGTATCTGTTCCTTCAATTTTAAAATGAGAAAAATAATGGCTCTTACTTCATTGGATTATTTTAGAAATCAAATGAGTTAACATTTTGTAAAGTGCTTGGAACAGTGTCTGGACTAAAAGTATTTGTTAAATTTAAAATATATTTTTTGTGTGTCTATTACATATAAATACATACATATATAGTTACATATACTTATATATTGTATATACTATAATATATAATTATACCATATTATATAATTACCTATAAAATTACAGTATAACATAACATACATATACTTTACTTCTGGAAGTATTACAGTATATATTTCAAAAAACTATCATGCATTTCATTGTATACACTTTAAAAAATTTCTCTGACATATAGAGGCAAATATTTTATAGATATAAAAATTTATTGTTTGACTAGGAATTATTGATCTACTCACTCATCAAATTTATATTATAACTTTACATTCTGGATACTATGTTTCCTGAAATGTTTTCACAGACTGGTGGAATAGTTAAGACATAGTTTTTTAAAAAAAATTACAATAATTTGATGAAGAATATGGGTGAAAAAGCACTGACGAAAAGTGTTCAGGGTGGCAATTCAGAAAAGAAGTGGATGTTTTGTTTGTTTTTACAATAACAAGCACTGAAATTCACAAACTTCAAATTATCACACAATTGTGAGAATATCTATATTTAGCACAGTCTAAATGGTTATCAAAGTAATGTGAAAATTTAAGAAAAATTGGACTTCCTAGTAAAGGCTATCTTTGTAAAGCATATGTCTATATGAGAGTTGGTTCAAATATTTGGAGAAATAATCTGGTGACATTCGAATTGTACTACTACAGTCCTGGTTTTCTATTCTGCTTTCTGAAAAGAAAGTAATAAATTTACGATCTACTGGGAAAAAAAAAAAAAAGAAGAAGGAAGAGAGCTCCACAGCAGCAGCTTATGACATTGTTTAAAAGCAGGGTTTCTGGAGCTTGACTCCCAGGGTTCAAGAGCTAGTTTTGCCACTCTCAAGCTGTGTGAGTTTAAGCAAGGAACTTTATTTCTCTGTGTACTCATTTGTCCAAATGTTGAATGATAATAATAATAATGGGGTTCTTTTTCTTTGTAAAACATTTAGTTCAGTGCTAGATATAAAAGAGGCACTCAATATATAAGTAAACCACATAGCTTAGTGACTAAGAGCATAGCTTCTGGAAAAAGACTGGATTTGAATCTGCCTTCCAGAATTACAAGACGTGGAACTTTACAAAAGTTACTCAAATACCCATAACTATCAATCAAAAGCAGATTTTTTAAAATCTGCAAACATCGTGGGAAGGATAAAATAAAAATTTGTTTTTAATTTTCCTGAAAAGGATAAATAGCTCATTCACTAATAACATCAGAATAACTCCATACTTTGTAGCTTAAAACAATAATAGGAAAGCTTCTGGAAGGTTATGTGGGCCTGGAAATATTTCTGAAACCATTTTTTGAAAACTACATTATCTACTCTGTGGTCATAGCAATTCATTTTCTCCTCATATGCAAAATAGAATCACCTGTTCTCCTAAAGATTTGCCTCATAATGCATCAGTTTCAGGATTGAGGTTTACGATCTCATTGCCTAAATTAAATCCAACTACAGAGGAAGTTTCTATCCTGTATTTCTCTAGTACCGTCTCTAGAGAATAGTTCCTATTGATCTGATGACCTATAAGCTAAATAGGCAAGTTAGCTTCCCCTCACAACCTCAATATATTATGGTTAGACATGCAATATAGATCATTTCATTTGAAAGGGAGAGAAATCTTAGACACCCAGAAATCACTCTTCACAGAAATTCTAAAGTACAGCTGGGCACATGTTACAAAGAGTGAGTCTCCATAGCTACTGGAGATTCAGTGGCAGCTCTTGGTTTTGTCTCGTGAGATTTTGCTTAGAGCCTCTTTAAGTCATTATTCCTTTGCCATACAATGTTGGTATTTGTAGCCAAACAGTTCTCTTTTTAGCTGGTTTCCTATCCACAAAAGTTTAAAGCTACAAAGACCTCTTTTCATTGTATCTTTTCCTCCAAGCTGGCAAGGTTTCAACCAATATCATTCTCCTCAAAAAATCTATGAATTGCTTATAAATGTTATCATAGTTTGCCCCATTAGATAAAATCCACACTCACAAGTCTCCTTGAAATAAGTCTTCCTGTATCTTAGGTTTTCTAAAAGAGCACTTCAGGGCAATGTTCTTAATAGTCTTAGAAGCCTAATTTTTTTTTTAAAGAAAATATATACGAGATACTTAAAGGAATTTTTGTTTAATCTGGGTACCTCAAATCTCTGGACTCTTAACCAAGTGTTGTGCAGTTGCACCCTTGTCTTCATCTATACATCATGTTTTCATGGCAATACCCTGATGCTGTCTTTGCCCAGAAGCCATTTATTAAATTTAGTATTGTTTCCATCTGAAGAGGATGGGAATTGGGAGCAAGTTCATTTTCAAACCCAACAAGTACTTGGTTCTTTGTATTTACTAGTTCTTTCTTCAGTATATGATTCTCCTCAGGCATTTTATGATAGGTAGTGAGAACCCAGGAAGCAACTTCATCCTTCTGCCTGGAAATCTCCTTAGCTAGGTCATCAGTTTATCAGTTATAATTTCGATATTCCACATCACTACAGGCAACTCTTCTAAAACTTTCTGCCACTACAAAACAAATTTTCCCTATCCTCGAGCTTCCAATAACCGCTTTTTCACTTCCCATTAAGTTATCAACAGCCAACTCAAGTGAATCAGACTTTTTACTTTTTGTACTTTCGGCTTCTTCCTGCCCCGCAGTCCTAGATCCACGGGACTAAATTTGAGTTTTCCTTAAATTAATATCTCATCTTACTTCTGATTAAAAACCTGTAGATATATACATAGATAAATACATAGATATGTATATATAGATATCTATCTATATACAGTTTACCTATTGCTACTCTGTTAACCATCACTTTTTTATTTCCTGCATCGTGGTGCTTTGGTACCTAGAGCCTTGCTGACTCTGGACGGTCTGCCCTTCCCAGGGGCAATTCCTAGAGATAGCAAATAGTTCATGCTCAAGCAGGACTTTCAAATGCAAATCAAAACCCACACCCTCAACTAAGTCCTTTGTCAGGCCCCCCCATTCAGGGCCACTATTCCTGTGCCCTAATCACTCCAGAGCCAGGTACTAGACAACTTGGTATAGCCCTTCTGCCCCAGAAGCAGCTGAAATTATTCAAACTAGGCAATTCTAAACCTAGTTATCCTGCCTGCCATACCCACTTCTCCCCACAGACCCACAATAAGGGATCTTGTCCATGTTTTCCCCACTCCCTGACTGACCCTAGTGCTTCCCATGTGGCCTCTTGTGGTCTCTCCTCTTGGGATCTGAGAGTATAAAGAACCATATTTTCAATGGCAGTTGCCTTTTGATCTGTTAGCCTAGCCATACCTAAATAGTAATAAAACACATATATTTTAAAACAGTATATAACAAACCACACCAAAAGTAGTAGCTTAAAGCAACCCATTAACATGTTTCACAAAACTGAGTTTGGTAGGGCTCAACTGAACAGATAATTTCTGCTTCATTCATTACCATCTGGGGTGGCTGGAAGGATGAGAGTTGGAATCTTTTAGTCTCATTCACTGAAGTCAGCTGCAGTTGATGCTGGCTGTCAGCTGGGACCTTAGGTAGGAGCTTTTGAATGAAACACTGCATATGCCCTCTCTTTGTAGACTGGACTTTCTCAATAATGTGGTAGGTGGATTTCATCATCAAACATCCCAAGACAGAAAAGTAGGTACAAGCCACATCTCATTTATGACCTAGACTCAGAATTCACAGTACATCATTTCTGCCACATTACATTCATTACAGCAATTACACTGTCCTATTCATTTTCTTGAGAAGGAAAGGTAGCCACCACATTTTGATGGGGAAATGGTAAGATTGTGGAAGAGCAGTATGTTGTCAGAAATAGTGAGGAAGACATTTTTGAGAAATACAATCACCCACATGAGCCATAATTGAAGAAAAAAAAAAACAACTAAGGCATATTTTCTGTGTCTTCCTATTCTGGTAATTCTACAAAATAAACCAAGCAGAATGTTTGATATTCATTGCCCAAAGTATTAATATTCCTAAAAATCAGTTATCTGGAACTTTGTTAAAATTTGAGTTAAAGCAAATTATTCTTGTTCATGAGGCATTCCTCTCATAATCCTCTCATATACTTATGTGTTTCAATTCCGGATGTTGTAACCCACAACTTTTTTCCTGTCCAAATATGTAGGCCAGGTGTGGTGGCTCATGCCTGTACTCCCAGCACTTTGGGAGGGTAAGGCAGGAGGATTGCTTGAGTCCAGGACTTTAAAATGAGCCTAGGAGGCATAGCAAGACCTCGTCTCAACCAAAAATGATGATAAAAAAAAAAAAAACAGCAGGACGTGGTGGCATGCATCTTTATTCTCAGCTACTTTGGTGACTGAGGCTGGAGGATCACCTGAGCCTGGGAGGTCGAGGCTGCAGTGAGCCATGATTGTGCTACCGGACTCCAGGCTGGGAAGAGAGCAAGCAAGACCCCACCTCAAAAAAAAAAAAAAAAAAAAAAAGTTATTCTATTTAAAAAAAAAAATTCCTTATAAAGTTTTCACCTCAAATGCCATCCATTTAATTCAACATTTAAGAGTAAACAGTAAACTTCTTTTCTCATAATTTGGTACCTAGGATTACACAGCCAATAACAGATTTTTCTCAATTTGCATTTATTTTTCCAAAGGTTGAGATTTGCAGAAGTGTGATTTCAATAGTGGTTTGATATTATATATATAAAATTGAATTTAAATTAATTTTTCATTGTGAACTTAGAAATTGTATTTTCTGTTGAAATAATCAGAGATCCTCTGGGGGTGTTGCAACAGCAATCAATTAATCATTCATGGTATTGTGTCATAATAAAATTTTCATTAGTATCTATCTCTTCCTATCTTAAGTGGTTGCTGGTGGTGTCATCGGAATTATCTAGATTGTGAGATTTTTATTTTTTCATATATTCAACAAGAAATATCAGGGGGAAAGCAGTGATCTGATTAGGCAAAAGATACTTTTTCTTTGAGTTCTATGTTTAAATTGCTTTTGATAAAGCAATTAGAAATATCTATTTAATTCCAACTTTATAAGTACATAAATAAATTTCTTTTTAAATTTATTATTTATCTACTCAAGTTTGAAAAGATAGTGATGCAATACATAAATACTGAATTCTTATTTTAATGGAATAAAAACATTTTAAAATTGTTAAATTATTATAAGAACTCCAATTTAAGACTACAAACAATTTCTTTAATAGGTTGAAATTGGTCATTGTTGACTTGTTATTGGAATTTCCTAATGGTATACAAGGAGTTAAATTGCTGTCATTTTTAGGTACACACTGAAGAAGAAAAATGCTTTTTAAAACACAGAAATTGGCTGGGCACGGTGACTCACACCTGTAAATCTAACACTTTGGGAGGCCAATGCAGGAGGATCACTTGAGCCCAGGAGTTTGAAACCAGCCTGGGCAACATGGGGAAAGCCTATAACTACAAAAATTAGCCAGGTATGGTAGTGCCTGCCTATGGTCCCAGCTACTCTGGAGGCTATGGTGGGAGAATCAGCTGAGCCTGGGGAGGTTGAAGTGGCAGTGAGCTATGATGACACCACTGCACTCCAGCCTGGATGACAGAGTGAGACCCTGTCTAAAAAAACAAAACAAAAAAACACCCAAACAAACAAAAACACTTCTTTAATTTATTACAGAATGATAATATAGCGGAATACTGAATACTGCACTTTTCACCTGTGAAGAGTAAACTGAAGCAGAGCCAATGGTATAGTACAAGTAACGTTCAAGAATTTAATGAATGTGAGCTCCATAGAAAATGATGAGTGCAAATCATGATAACTGTACAGGAATGTTAATGTACCATGTCAATAGGAGGACATTTGTTCCTTTTATGCAGAATTAGCTTTGTTTTGAGCAATTTGGGGAAGAGCAACTGATAAATCACCATGTATTCAGTCAGGGCTTTGAGCCAAAAATTTACATTTTTGTTTCAGCTATGATCAAATGTAGCCAATGCATTTAAAAGAAAAAAATCTCATTTTGGATACCTGATGAATAGTTTACTTATCATTTCTGAGATTCTGGAATGACAATTTATCTATATTTTGAAACACAAAGTATTGAAACATTATTCAGTATAATAATTTCAAAATATTACCTTACCATTTTCTTGAAACCCTCCATTTTCTTGGGTTTGTTGAAAATGCACTTCACCATTACTGGATCTGTGCTGGCAAGGACCTATCCTCATTCTTGATGTCCTTCCTATTTTACACTGACTCTCTCTTAGCTCTCTTATTTTTCGGATCCTTGTTTTATGTTGTCATAAATGAGAGAGCATTTAGGTAGGTACAAACAAACAACACGTCATCAGAAATTGCCTTTCAGGTAAACGACAGAGAAAATTCAAAGGTGTTAAATTTAGCAAAAGACTCACACTAAATCCAAATGGCCTAAGTGTCATGATTATGCCAAACCAAATACTCTTTTTTATTTTTTTTAGAGATGGGGTCTGACTCTGTCGCTCAGGCTGACATGTAATGGTATGATCATAGCTCACTACAGCCTTTAACTCCTGGGCTCAAGCGGACCTCCTGCCTCAGCTTCCTGAGTAGTTGAGACCACAGACATGTGCCATCATGCCCTGCTGATTTTGTTATTATATATATTTTTTGGAGAGATGGTCTTGCTTTGTTGCCTAGTCTGGTCTCAAACCCCTGGTTTCAAGTGATCCCGCCACCTCCGCTTCCCAAAGTCCAAAAATTACAGGCATGAGCCACTGCACCCAGCGCCAAATACCCTTCAGATCCCAAGTTAGCATCAATATAGAAGTTAAACTGCTTCATGTTATAGACTCACAGAATAACTAATTTTCGATATAAACAAGAAATTGTTTGCTAAGTTCTTTACAAAGAGTCTACAAAGAACTAAAAGCACAAATATACAACTGAAAACATTCAACTCAAATGTAGTCATATCACTAACCTTCAGCTGTGAGAACTGGAAAGGAATCAAAATCTGAGCAAGAGACTGAAAGGCTTTGAAAACAAGTGCAACGGAAGATACTCTACTGGAATGAAACCAATTGTATTCCAACAGATAAACTAAAGAAATAACCATTGAGAACTATGTCTCTACCAGAACTAGCGACAAGCACAAACTTATTTAAGCCAACTATTCCAGATGTCCACCCACGGGCACAGAGCCGCAGAATCAGATGGTATGACCTGTGTGCCAAAGAAAAACCTTACAAAGCACCATGAACAGAAAAAAAGGGCAGTTGATCTTAATGCCACATAACAGATGGCAATAGAATGTAGAAACAATTATTTTTTTACACATTGTGCCAAGGTTGGAGAGAAAAGGAGGCAATAAGCATTCTCATTTGTGGTAAAAAAGTATATTGCCGCCATGTCAAAACTAGGATGTTCTATAGTCCTTTTCAAAATGGTGTGAAACATTGAAAAGTTTATCTTTATTTCACATCAGAGCATACATTTTAGTTGAGTGATATTATACATATGGAGACCACTTCTCTTTGCCTATAACCAATGCATGTAGAGAGCTTGATACTGCTCACAAAACATTTCTTAAATGTAACAAGCGACCAAATGAGAGAAAAATATGTATGAATTTTACTCTAGTCAAAGGATAGATGGTGGGATTTTTGCTTCAACACTTTGCTTCTCTACTTTATAATTTTTATCATTTTCTTAGCATCCATTTTATACGAATGAAGTTTCAAGATTTATCGTATACTGCAGGTGGACAATGCCTTAATACAGGTGCAAATGGTATAAGACTACATGGATCAGTTTAATACTATGACAACATCTCGGTGTAATTTAGTAATATGGATTGACAGGAACATATAGTTTATTCTTAGCAATCCATATGTGAAGTGTCTGTGGAAACATTTCACAATGCCCATTAGCATTTTTGGCTCTCTGGACACTACCTCCCTATCATTGGTTTGCATGTATTCGGGGAAGGCAAATTAATGATGATATTACTCGAAGTAAAATCTAAGTAGAACAATATGCACAGATCAACTAAACAAGAAAGTGATACATACCAAAACAAAAGAGCAAAGTTTTTTTGATTTATCGATTGCTTTATGTGCCATTGTCTTCTGATGAGTTTTCCAATTAATGTGCAAAATGACACACTAATTAGAAAATAGTACGTAGTACTATTTTAGATGCTTCTTATGTTTCATACATGTTGCACAAATTATCTTTAAAGCTCATAACTATTTCTACCTAAAAGAGTAAACTAATGAATACAGAGGCTACATAAATTGACCAAAACAGCACAACCAATAAGCCACATTACTGAAATTTAATATTATCCATCTATCTTATTAATCTAAGGAAAATTCAGGAAGAAGTAAGGAATCCTTTAGGTACCTAAGTCTGAAATAATGAATAGGAGTTGTTGTGTTAATTTTATCAGTGGCAGCATGTTGTTGGAAATCATTAAGGCATCCAGTGGGGATCATTAAAAATTCTCCCCAAATATTTTACTAGGCATCAATAACAATGATATACATGGCTTTAAGTTTTGTCCTTGAAGACCTAATTAGGCTAGATGGTAGATTCCAACAGACTGCATTTCTAAGCTAAAAGGCCACCAATACTTTTATTATCAAACATATCTCTTAGGCAAAATAAACTAATAGTGGTGTTCAAGCAATTATGCTATAGAAACACTCTTTGTGTAAAGAAATGGCTTATGAAGGACATCATGCTATAATATTTGGTTTTCAAATATGTCTTTATTTCATATTTTACCATCTTAAGTAGGTTTGCAAATTCAAATGCCCTCAGCAACCAGACAAATAGTATAAATATGTGAAGGGACTGGCATTTTATAGTAGGAATTGGTGGTTACCTAAATAATACAGCCTAAATAATACAACTCAAGGTATTTTTAAGTTATTATTATCAATACTGAGTATTAATTATAATATGATACATCTATGATACAGATTACACATTCCATAGATATTAACCTCATTTTATTGATATAATTGGTAACTTGACCATGAATTTATCCACTCATTCATCAAATTTATATTGAAGATTTACCTCCTCGATACCATGGTTCCTAAAACCCATCCTGGAAGTTGATTATTCTTTACATGAAACCACAACACATAATTTAAAAATCTGGATATTTTATGGAAACTTCATTAATTACCATTTGAGATTTAAGATGTTTTCTTCTTACTGTTATATATATATCCCCATATTTGATACGATGCTATGAACATCATAAGAGTCCTGATATGCTTAGTAATTATTTTAAACATTTAATTGATCATCTACTACAATGTCATGCTGAGGATTAATATCAAGCTTGAATCGATTCCTGCAATTTACTTAAAATAAGATGAAAATGGTACACTGTATTCTCTAAAATGAAATTTGTTAAAATAATTCAATGTCAATAACTCCCTTATGGCATCAAGCAGGGTACATCATTGGCAAATAGTAGACCATCTTTGAATGCTGAGAAAAGAGAAAATATAATAACTGTTCTCATCCCACCAGGTGCTATTTCACTAAGTGCCATAACTTATAAAAAATTCTGTTCAGAATAGGCAATATAAGGTGAGGAGGATGTGATCTCCCTGTTGATAGTTCTAACCAGTAATTTAAGCCTGCTTCATTCTGTACCACCTGTAGACTCCATGCGGGCCTAGAGCATAGAAAGCAGAATCAGACCCTTAAGCCTGGATGAGTCAATGCTACTCCATGCTCTGTTATAATTTACTGTAGTTACAAACGTTATAAAGAAAACTGGTATGAAAATTCATCTTTTAAACAAAATCCAAACCATACTTTAGAAGCATTCTTGCAATTTCCATGTTGTTAATGTCTAATTTCTATGTTTTTAAATATTTTCCTGTTATTTTTATATTTTTTATTAACTAATATTTGTTTTTCTTTCCTTCTCCATTCCTTTGTTTTCCCTGTAGAGAACCATCCCCCAGTTGGATGTCAGTCAGTGTAATCAACTTTGTTCATTTTATTATTTCTTTTTCCAATTGCTAGTATCCAAATCAGCTATTTAATAAAGGAAAATAAGGCATCTGGGAAGTCTGCTTGCCCCCCACTTTGGTGTCCCTCACCCTAATCGTTTTCAAGAAGTACCAGGTTAAAAAATGGAATGCTCTCATCTGCTCCTTCATTGTTTCTTTTTTTTTTTTTTTTTTTTTTTTTGAGACAGTCTCACTCTTGTCGCCCAGGCTGGAGTGCCGTGGCGCGATCTCGGCTCACTGCAACCTCCACTTCCTGTGTTCAAAGGATTCTCCTGCCCCACCCTCCTGAGTAGCTGGGACTACAGGCACCCGCCACCACGTCCGGCTAATTTTTTTTTTTGTATTTTTAGTAGAGACGGGGTTTCACCATATTGGACAGACTGGTCTCAAAACTCCTGATATTGTGATCCACCAGCCTCGGCCTCCCAAAGTGCATTGTTTTTTATAAGAATAATAGATTCTGTGCTAAAACCCTGCACTTGTGATTCCTCATCTGTACCATAATGGAACAGCTCACAACTACAGAATGTTGCTGGGGAATTTGTGGGAAACAACTGCTCCCACTTGAGCTATTCAGAGCTGACTGCAACGATCAGTCAGCTTATGGGACTTCAGAAGTTGCAGTAATGAAAGTTCATTCCACAACAACTTGGAAAGTGAAAATATTATAGAGATGGCTTTGCTCCCCCTCCTTTTGAGTCCCTTGTGAATTTTTGGTCAAACACCCGTTCCTGTCTAAAACATTCCTCCTACAGACCAATCACCTGGATAATTGCATTTCCACTAAGAAAGATGCAAGGGAGAAAACAACCAAAAATAACACACAGTGACTCACAGTCATTTGAAAAAATGTTTCTGATTAGGTTTCATATTCAGCACACATATTTCTAAAGGCCCTGGATCTTGAGTTAAATCACATTGAGCAAGCATGTTGTTTCTTTATTGTCTTTAGTAGTTATTTTGTGTGGGGGGGTGTGTGTGTGTGGGTGGTGACGTTGTGTTTGTGTGTTACCAAGGCATTGAGTATGATAAATTCCAGCAGATAGACTGAAAAAGACAAAAAATGCAACTTTTTTACCCTTTAGGCCTCAGCTAGATAGCTAGGAGAATTTATCTCTCCTGCCCTGAGGAGGCATAAATAACGACAGGACTGATATGGGGAAAGCAGACAAGCCACTCCCCCCATACGAGGAATTCCTTTCCAACAAGGTCTTCTTAGTGCATTTTTTTTTTTTTTTTTGTAGTCCAGGTGCAAGCTATTACCTTGTTTGTGACAACAAAGCATGTGATCTCAGCCTGCGTATTTACAAATGAGTACAGGTGGCATTACAAAATAGACTTTGGAATAGACATTAGAAAGCAGAAAAACAGCAGTGTGTCACAGAGAGTTTTTTCAAAATTGTTTTACTACAGTTACAATCTTTTCTCATTCAAAGACCAAGCTTTCTGGCTAAAACCATTATTGCTATTATTATTATTGTCAATATTATTGCTACATATTATTGTTACTTATCATCACAAAAGGGCTCACCAAAGCCACCATCAATTACTTACATTATATTTACACATACCAAAAAAGAGTTGCAAGAAATAAAATCTGAAGCTTAGGCAGCAGTGATTAGCCCTTTTTCAAGGTTATTAATTTTGAATAATGCTTTGTTTCCATGGAAATGATTTAGTGATATTAATACAAAGAGAAATAAAAATGAGAAAAATGATTTGAAATGAAGATGAATCAGTGATTCCAATCTCTATATGTGTCTTTTTACCTCTTATTTTTTATGTGAACCACATATACATGTCACACACAACATAAATGTTACTCATAACGTAATATCACATAAAACAAATAGCCTAGCACTGTCCATAGCATTTAATTTTTGCACCATGGACTATTAGTTTCTGTGAATTCATTTCTTTTTACCCTGAAAGAGCATTATTCACAAATATTCAACTTTACTTTTTCCAAAAAATAAAAAAAATTATATATATATATATATATATATATATATATATATATATTTGAGATGGAATCTCACTCTTGTCGCCCAGGCTGGAGTGCAGTGGCACGATCTTGGCTTACTGCACCCTCCACCTTCCAGGTTCAAGCAATTCTCCTGCCCCACCCTCCCAAGTAGCTGGGATTACAGGAACCCACCACCACGCCTGGCTAATTTTTGTATTTTTAATAGAGACTGGGTTTCACCATGTTGGCCAGGCTGGTCTTGAACTCCTGACCTCTGGTAATCCACCCTCTTTGGCCTCCCAAAATGCTGGGATTATAGGCATGAGCCACCGCACCCGGCTAAATGTTCTTTTTTTTTAAAGATTGAGAATGGTGAGTAAAAAAAGAGATGAGAATATGCCTTTATGATTCAGAGCATTGAATGAAGAGCAGAATGTAATTATGTAACTTTGACCTTTAAATTCTCTTAAATCTCCTTAGTGTATTTTATTAAATGGTTGTCTTTTTTAAAGTACAAGTTACGAATTGGAATAGTTTTGGATAATATAGAAAGTGAAACTGTATTTTTGGAATTAAATACTATATTTACTATTCTATGCTAGAACACTTGTTCCTTGAATGTCTAAATCAGCAGCTACTAGTAAAGATTGTCACTTGTAGTAGTTTATAAAACTGTTTAAAGAGAAAGTAACAAGATAAATTAGCCCTGGACTTTAAAACTGTGTTCGAATTGTGTTTAACTTACAGCTAAGAGAATTTTAATTATTTATGGAGATACTCTATTGCTCCAAGACTATAATGCAATATTTCTTTCCAAGATACCTTATCTTAAAAAGAAAAGAAAAAAGTTTGTGCAACATTTACAAAAATTGCATTTTGCTTCAAACATAAAAGTTGATGCCATAGAACTCTTGCCAATAATATCTTAAATAAGAAATAATGTTTAGTGCCTTGTACCAAAACTCATTAAACATAAATTTCCAAATACTGTTATATCAAGTAATGGCTTTGTCTGTGTTTGACCTACCCTATAATATAACTAAAGAAAAAAGTAATAAGTGTCTTTTAGATGCTCAGGATGTTTTTAATTGGGGTGAAAGGAAATCTCTCAAAACTCAAACCCATTCAAACTTTTGAATATCTGCTATATAACTCGAAAGAGGTAATGATATGCATTTACATGTCTTTCTTAAAATTTTTAAATATAACTAAGAGGTATATGACTCACAACATCCATAAAAGTTAAACCCAAATCGGAAGGTAAGTTGTCTTAGCAAACTTGGTAATTAGAATGATATTTTTTTCCTTGACGCTACTTTTACTTGAATACATGGAACAGATGTGACATTATAAATTATCTATCCCAAATAGATCTGATGACTAAGACACTGCGTAAAAAGCTAAAATTAGAGACTATTTCAAATATATTTAAAATTTAGAAAAATCCCAATTCATTAAACTATAATTACGTAGCTCATCTATCAATAAATGCAATAAATCTCATTTATATCTTCTATAAAGGAAAAGGTCATGTCTCCTACTTAGATTTGTTCTGTTTCTACATTACATAAATGCATGTGCACATTCCTATGCACACACAGAACTGCCGCCACATTTCGCCATCGTCAATTTGCTTCTACCACCATCATTTTGAAAGACATTTTAAAGGAATATTACTTTAATAAAATTTCAACAGGAAAACTATAGGCCGAATATATCCATATTGTCTGTCACTAGTCAAGGATACTGCAGACAAAAGCCAACAGTAGAATTACATAAATTTTAGAAAAGTTTAGCAAAATAATAGCAAAAACGTTTTAAAGGATAAAATAATACTAACTTTAGCATGTCTCACAAGGAAGTAACTTTGTTTTATTAACTGAATAGTCATGGTAATATTATTATCGTTCAAGAACTACATGAATCATAAGATATATTGGTTATAATAAAAAGAAATCAACTCCTTACTTATAATTTAGCTTGTTTGGAATAAGTATTTGCTATGAAAACTGTATCTTTCAAATATTTAGGAAGTTAAAATACTTTTTACCTGAAAATTTTCTATCTTCTGCTGTAGACTATTGTTGTAATAATATTAATAAAATTAAAACAGTTCCAGTTAAAATCACTGGCTGGTTGTGAGAATTTATTAGGTGGCCTTATTTTGACATATCACAGTTCATCTCCTCTTTTAGTATCTTTCCTTATTAATTCAAATTTCACTTCCTCAGAAATAGAAAGCTTTTTCCTATTATGCAGAATGTGAAATGGAATTAGTAGTTTTAAAGAAGACTACAGTAGAGAATTTTTAGTATCTCACTGAATAAAGTAAATAAACCACAGTAATAGGCTGACATATGTTTGCATTGTTAAAAAAAAGAACAGTTGACATAGAATGTTTAATTCTTCTTAATTAATGAATAAAAGTAGGAGAGTACATTTAAAAATAAATATTCTTTGATCTCAGAAACTGGAAATATAAAACAATGGCTGTGGGTTTTTTTCCAGAACTGTTTAATAGCACATGCTGTGCTCTCGGTTTCAATGTGGGTTAGTGTACTTTGTCTCTGTGATGTAAGAAAAACCCCTTCCTGAAGTGAGAATATGGTGACAGATTCCAGAGGAAAGCAAAGCTTTGGCTGTATTAAATTCAATCCAAAGAAGAAAGTGAACTAAAAATCTATTTGCCACATTCTACATTTATCCATCTAGCTGTGCAAAGAAAACATATTTCAATGTAGAAATCCTATCTAAATTCATATAATGATCTACATAGATATCATGTTGTAAATGAGTAGATTAGCTCTACCAGTTAGCTTCTGCTGCAAAAAAACCACCCCAAATCAGTGACTTAAAACAACAACCTTTAGCCCACAATTCCATGGGTTAGCTGAGCTGAGCTGAGCTCAGCTAGGCTGTTCTCCTGATCCCAATTGGACTTACTCACATGTCTGCAGGCAATAATGCAGCTGTGCTTGTATTGGCTCACTGTTGGCTGGAGAGACAAGATAAACTAGGCCATATGTATCTCACATTCCAGCAGGTTAGCTCAACCTTGTTCATGTGCTAGCTGGACAGGTTTCCCTGGAGGCTCTTGTATGTAAGATCTCTTGAGGCCTATGCTTGGAACTGGTGCAATATTGCTTCTGCCACATTCTCTCTTCCAAAGAAAGTTACAAGGCCAGCTCAGATTCAAAGAGTAGAGAAATAGACTCCATCATATGGTGAGAAGAGCTGCAATGTCACATCGCATTGTTTATGGATACAAGCACAAAATATTATGTGACCATTTTTTTGTAGACTACTATGGTAGATTACATATATTAACCATTTTATAAAGACTTGCTATTTAAATGGATGAGTTAATAACCACATGAATAAGTGAATAATTGGATGATGAAGAGGAGAAGTAATATAACTCTCCTCAGTAAAGTAATATCTTCATTAACTGGTCATGGTCCAGGTCAAAAATGTTGATAATATTTTGTGACTACTGTTTATTCATACCAATAGGCTGTTTTGACTAAATTGAGTATTTGTTTCAGTTTTCTAATCTTTTTATTTATATGCCACTCTCTGAGTTTTCGTTTCCTGAATTGTTAATATAGTTCAGTTATTACTAAAGAATATTTTTTAAACTCATTTTTGAATAAAAGTTTCAAATTTCTTTTGTAGTTATTTATCTCATTAAATTATTTATGCCCATTATATAGTAATTTATTATTCTCATTTTATCAAACTGGAAAACTAAAATTTATAAGGAAATAATAAAGTATTACTTATATGTATATAATACAAATAAAACTGATATCAAAGGTAAGTTTAAATTTAAAACCTTAACTTTTAGGCAAGCTTTCACTATATTTTTAATGTCTAATTTTCCTTCTACCTCAAAGTAAGAATAATTATTTGAATAGGTCTTTTTCATCCAAATTGCATCTTCATTTCTCCTGGTGTACTTTTATAAAATGAAGAGCACTCTGATAATGAGCTTTAAAAGAAACTGGAAATCATCCATAACTAAATGTCTGCCCACATGCAATACATCTCAAAGTAAGGGCACAGATCTGTAAGAGCAGCAACAATGCAAAGATAATTCAATGTCTAAGTAATTATCATGCGAGCTTCTGAAATTTTAGAATATATATGACGACATTTACTATAGATGGTAAAAAGTTGCTCAAATGCTTATGTGAAATGCATTAATTTAGAATGCATGCAGTATATAAATTTGATTCGGGCTGGCATTCTACCTTGGTAGGTCCATATGTTAAATTAAGTTCAACCTCATAATTGTCCCTGCAGTTAGGATATCAGTACAAGAAAAGATCAATGCTAGGTTACTGTTTGAGCACAGACAAGGTGCAGGGTTTTATGGTCCCTTAGCTTGCTTCACTATGTGACACTATTAAAATTTTCATAGAGCATAGCATTATACAGAGCTCAATTTGAAAAAGGGTAATGCCCCTTTGAGAGAGTTAGCTCATTTTGTTTTTATTGGTTGTAATGTGTGTGGTGCCAAGCCTCTAGTTTTATCTTCATTGCTTTAAAGAGAAAAACTTGTCTAAGAAGACAAATAAATTAAAATGCAACTACATCTGCTAATTTCCTTTGTTCTTTGTTTATGAAAAAATTTAGCTTTGTGGGAAATTTTTTTTTTTGTTTTATTTTATTGTAAGGTGCATCGCAGCTATCTCCTGTGTCCTGGAGTTGGAAGGAAAACAAAATTTGGGATTAGAAGTTCTCTTAAAACATCTCTGAAAGATGAAATAGTCTATCTGAACGTAACTCAAATTAGGTATAAGAAGATTATTTATAATAGCCCTCAAGAGATACTATATATTATATGTATACTACATCATCTATAATATATCATCTGTAACACACACTGTATACTACTACTGTATATTATAGTCTACTAATATTCAGAGGCCCTCTCTGACTATACATTGGCAATACTGTATGTGAGTGTATGGATGTTGCCATCTGTACATACAAATCACAGTTTATATACAGCATGTGCTTATTTCTCTGCTCCTCTTCTATGGTTAAAGACTCAAGACTTCTTTATTAAAAATGGATCTTGGGCAGTCGCGGTGGCTCACGCCTGTAATCCCAGGACTTTGGGAGGCCATGGTGGGTGGATCACCTGGGGTCAGAAGCGAGACCAGTCTGACCAATATGGTGAAACCCTGTCTCTACTAAAAATACAAAAATTAGCCAGGCATGGTGGTGTGCACCTGTAGTCCCAGCTACTTGGGAAGCTGAGACAGGAGAATTGCTTGAACCCGGGAGGCGGAGGTAGCAGTGAGCCAAGATTGTGCCACTGCACTTCAGCCTGGGTGACAGAGTGAGACTCCATCTCAAAAAAAAAAGTGTGTGTAGGGGGTGTCTTTTCACTCTAAGTTGTAATATATTTCATTTACAAAATACGCACAATTATGTGTCTTACATATTGTACTCCTTGATGACCTCATTACAGAAGTTGGTGATTTTACATAAGAAAATGGTCCTTTTAATTAAACAGAACTACCTGAAAATACCTATATGGGAAAGTTAGCCTGTGAGTAATCAATGTATACATGATCTTTATTTTCTCAAAAAACTTGGAAAAATGGTAATAGTATTTTTACATAAGAGATTTCTTACACTCAGAAATGTGATTTCCTAAATCATCCAGGAATACATAGAGAAAAATCAAAATTTCCTCTATCTTCATCAAACAAACTCTTCAGACTCACTGCAGCAATTTGAAAGATTGCCTTATCAATGTCATCCAAGCTATACTTTTGGACCAGGCTCAGACTGATTTCATAGCAACATTACTTCACATATTATACCAACTTTACAAATTTGTAATGACAAAAGAGAGTGAATGAAAGTCACGATATGTATTATTTTAGTTTCTATAAATTATGATAACCTGTATTTTAAGTATTTATTTTCTCAAGTAGAAAATTTTTTAAAAAAATTTAGAAACACAGGCTCTTCAATATTGAAATAAAATATAGAGATTATCTCAGAGAATCTAACATTCACTCTAGGATTCCCTTATATATGATCCCTCATGTCTGCTTAAAAAAATCATCTGGTGGTGGGCAAGCGGCATCAGGGAGATATTGGTCAAAGGACATAAAATTTTAGGTAGATAGAAGAAATAATTTCAAGAGATCTCTTGTACAATATGGTTACCATAATTAATAATAACCTATTGTATTCTTGAAAATTGCTGAATGTAGATTATAAGCGTTCTTACCACACACAAAAAATTGTACGAAGTAATGCATATGTTAATTAGCTCAATTTAGCTATTCCATAATGCATACATATTTTAAACAACATGATGTTAAGATAAATGTACACATCTTTTATTTTTCAATTTAAAAAACAAATTTAAAAAATTTTCTGTGAACTGGAGTTTATTACATCAATAGAAAGACCATGATACTTTGTTTTAAAATTCTTATATTGTACTAAAATAATATTCCTCACATTAAGCCTAACTTACCATTAGTAGTTCTCCTTTATGAAACTAATTGAAGTTCTTGATTCCCCTTCTATATGAGCATCTTTTCAAATATTTAGTAGTAACCATATTAACAATAACATTAATAATAAATTTATTGATTACTCTTCCAATATAATAATTTCAGGAACAGTTTTTGTTTTTTGCAGATATTTTAACAGTAACAACATTCTTAAAAAGTAGACCCAGTTATTAATGTCATTTTACAAATATGGGGAAATGGGGAAAAGATATCAACGATATTTGCCAAAGGTTAAGAAACTTGCCTGATGGGACTGGATCAAACCTAAGGAACCTGGTTCCACAGCTGAGAAAGCTACATATTGTGCTATAATAATGCAGCTCTTAATTGCCTTTAAGTCGTTTCTTCTCAAATACGTGCATTTCTATCATTTTTCATATATCAAGAATTGGAGTGTCTTCACAATCTCTTGAATTATCCTGTGTGTAAACTGCTACTTTTCAGAATCAGATACAATAGGTTGAATGTGGCATAACTCAGGAAAATTTTTGAGGGTTGATTTTTCCACTTCATCTAAAGACCATAGTAGTGTAAATGTAGTTTAAGCTAGCACAAGCTTGGGGTAGTCAGGTCATATGGTTGACTCTAATGGAGGAGAAGATCAGTGCAAAGACTCAAGACTCGTTCACAAGAACTATTGCCAATTAGATCTCCTTAAATCTCCACTTTGTAGTTACACTATTGAATGACACAAAGCTATAAATTTATATTCAGTAAATTTTATCCCATACGATTTAACTTGTCAAAAGTCTTTGAACTCTGTACTTTCATCCAGAATATTAGCTATCTTTTTAGCATTGTAGGGTTTATCTTATTATAGTTATCAAACAATTTCTATTCATTTATTTTTCATTCTTGAACTAAAACAATGTTTTCGGTCCAATGGTCAGCCTAAGGTTACTCTAACATCTTATATTTATCCTCACAAAGGCAGTCAGGCAAAACTTATTAAAACTTAAAACAGTTTTGAAAACTCATTTGGTTCTCAAACATTCACTCTCCATTAATGTTGCAAAGGAATTGCTTACTTGGTAAGGCTTCACTTCCTTTTTGACTTATTTACCTATTCTCTTCCAATTTATGACATTCTTAGACTAAGACAGCGACAACTCCTTGCGGGAAACAAAAAAAAAATTTCACCTAAAAGTAGGAAACCTTTTTCTCATGTGTACTCTAAGAGGAACCAATAAAGAGAATAAGGCCACTGTGATAGGAGAGATTTTACTTGTGTTTTCTGCAAACTCACTGCATAATTCCCATTGGCATAGTCATTTATCTTAAGTCACTTGGAACTTCGATTGTTTCTATGGCCCCCTTCTGGGATTATTTTTAAATGCTTATGAGAAACTAAAAAAAAGTAATGAAAAAACAATTTAAACTAATCAGTCTCTTTATTTAGTTAGCATTCTGTTTCCAAACTCTTCCCATAATACTTTCAGAAAACACATTCATCTTGTTCTCAGAGATAATTCTTGGTAATCAACAATTAGAGAAAGAGAAAAAATCAAATACACTACAGGAAAATATAGAATCGTGCAGGACCGGGCTCTTATTTGAAGTGAGCCTGGTACACAGTAATTTCTTATCTGATATAGAGGATTGAAAGATAAGTGAAAATAAAAGATTTACATTAATGTATACCAAGAATAAAAATCTATTCTTTGGTAGAAACTCAGCTTGTGTAAATTCTTTAATAATATACTTAAGAATTCAACAATGCTTCTGTATGTAATTCACAGTTACAAATGTCTACAGCTCTGATTCTGACCTTTCAAAACCCCATTAAGCTATGTAAATACAGTACAAAGAAATGTCTACTGTGAATAAACAGTATTCTAATGTCAACTAAACAAGGACACATTGCCTCACTCTTGTCTCCAGTGCTTACAAGGGCAATGCTGATGTCATAACACATCCTTACTGTTGATTTATATGACAGATCTACCATGAGACTCATGTCATGGCCTTCCTGTTCAATGTGTGGTTGGAGAGTAAACCCTAATTATATTATTCTCATATTCGACAAATATCACAAACATGGTTAGTGGTCCAATGAACATAATAATAATGAAAATTTTTGAAAAGGGAAAGAAAAGTAAAGGTCCAGAACCTCATATTAAAAAATCATAAAATTTTGGTAGGACAGCCCTTGATTAGCTTGTTATGGATGTGTTAATATTTTTAATTACACAATTAATATTCGCTATGGAAAATATAAATCACCACAATCCCGCCAACCACTGGACATTTTTCTCAACATTTCAACACTTACCTTGCAAAGTATCATCTGTGTATGTAGTGTGTGTATGCATATATGCTCACAATCATATAAACACATATAAAAAAGAAAAGAAATCAAATACCAAATGTAGTTAAAATACATTTTTCAATTAACAATATTTTTGGATCATACTTTTATGTCAAGTAATATACTTCTAAAATACCATTTTGATGAATAATTAATATTCTATTTTGTCCTTAACCCAAAGGACAAAATTTTTTGCCCTTGCTTTAAGGCTGCCCGTGTTGAATGATGAATTCAAAATAAACAACAGTAGAATTTCTAAAGACTTGGCAAGAAAAGTAATGAAGATATCACTTATTCAACTGTATTAGTTTTCTATCTTTGTGTATCTTAGTTCATTTCAGCCAGCATAACAAAAATATCGTAGACTGAGTGGCTTCAACAACAAACATTTATTTGTCACAGTTCTAGAGTCTGGGAAGTTTAAGATCAAGTTGCTGGCACATTTGATGTCTAGTGAGGATTTACTTCCTGGTTCATATATAGATATCTTCTCACTGTGTCCTCATATTGAGGAAGAGGTGGGCAAGATGTCTGCGGTCTCTTCCAAAATGGTAATCTCACTCATGAAGACTCCACCTTCAAGAATTAATTACCTCACAGAGGCCCCACCTCCTAATACCATCGCATTGGGAGTTAAGATCTCAACATACAGATTTCAGGACACGAACACTCAGACCACAGCATTCCATGCCCGGCTTCCCAAAAGTTATGTCCTTCACACATGAAAAATGCATTCATTTCATTCCAACAACCCCAAAAGTCTTAGCTTGTTCCAGCAATGAAATCTAAAGCCTAAAGTTCAAAGTCTTATTTAAATATCAGCTAAATCAGATATTGGTGAGATTTGAAGTACAATTTATCCTGAGGCAAAATACTTCTCCATCTGTAAGCCTGTGAAATCAAATAATTTATGTGCTTCCAAAATACAATGCTAGGATGGGCTTAGGATAGACAACTCCATTCCAAAAGGGACAATAGGAAAAAAGAAGTGGCAGGTTCCAAGTAAATACAATACAATAAGATAAATTCCTTTATACCTCGGGACTCAAGAATAATCCCCTTTGTCTTGACGCTCTGCCATCCAGACCCACTGGGGTGATAACATCATGACTCAGCATCGTGCTACGCACACTGAGGCTCTCTGTGATGACCCCACTCCCACAATGACTTTGTGGGGCCATACAGCTCTCCCAGACTGGAGTTACAGCTCCATGCTCGTGACTGTCCCAGGCTGGGGTTATGGCTCCATGGCTCTGGATGGCCTCTTCCTCTTAAACCTAAGTGTAAACAGCCTGGTATCCCAGGCCCATGCACTCTGGACCTGTGATATGAGCGGTGGCCCTGATGATCTTTAAGTAGCCTTTGGGGTCATTTCTCCATTATCTTGAAGAATAGTGCCTGGCTTCTTTTGGATGGTTGATCTATACTAATCTACTTATAAAACAGCCACTTGTCCACACACAGTGTTCTCATTTTTTGCAAAATGCATAGGCTAAGAATTTTCCAAATATTTAAGTTCTGCCTTTTTGCTTAGTAATTTCATCTTTAAATCACTTTTCTCTTCTTGCATTTTACTATAGGCGGTCAAGAGGAACCAAATCACACTTCAACACCTTGCTTAGAAATTTCCTCAGCTAAATATCCAATTGTATTGCTTCCAAGTTCTAGCTTCCATAAAACACTAGACTACAAACACAATTTAGCCAAGTTTTTTGTCAGTTTATGACAAGAATTGCCCTTCTTCTGTTGTTCAATGACATGTTCTTCATTTCTATCTAATCTCTCATCAGAATGGCCTTTACCATCCGTATTTCTACTAAAATTCTGTTCATTATTTAGATATTCTCTATGAAGATTAAGGCTTTCTCTCCCATACTCGTCTTTTCTTTCTGACCCCTCAGCAGAATCAACTTTAATGTCCATATTTTTAACAAGAACATCAAAACCCTTCTAGCCTCTACACAGTACCCAGTTCTATGGCCACTTCCACATTTTTAGGTATTTGATATGGTAGCACCACATTTCTGATACCAATTTTTATCTAATCTGTTCAGGCTAGTATAACAAAAATATCATAGACTGGGTGGCTTAAACAACAAACCAGTTCATTGATCTTGGACTTTCAGTCTCCAGAACTGAGAGAAATAAATGTTTGTTGTTTAAGCCACCCAGTCCACGGCCACTAACAGAAATAAGTGTGTGGTGAGGGCCCACTTGCTGGTTTATAGATGGCCATTTTCTGTGTTCTCACATGGTGGAAGGGTTGAGAGAGATCTCTGAGGTACTAATATAAGGGCACTAATCCATGTAAAAGGATTCCACCCCTGTGACCTAATTAACTCCCAAACACCCCTCCTTTTATTTTATTTTTTTTTCTTTTTTGGAGATAGTGTCTCACTCCATCACCCAGTTTGGAGTGCAGCAGCACAGTCACAGCTCAAAGCACCCTTGACCTCCTCGGCTTGAGTGATCATCCCACCTCAGCCTCTTGAGTAGCTCGGACCACAGGCATGTGCCACCATGCCTGGATTATTTTTAAGTATTTTGTAGAGACAGGGTCTCACCACGTTGCCCAGGTTGTTCTTGAAATCCTGGCCTCAGTGATCCTCCCATCTTCACCTCCCAAAGTGCTGAGATTACAGATGTGAGCCACCACAACCAGCCACCATCTTTTAATATCATCAGACTGGGGTTAGTATCTTAACATAAGAATTTGGGAAGTAAACAAACATTCAGCCACAGCACTGTGTAACAAATTACTATCAATGTAACAATTACAAAGAACATTAATTTACTATCTCATAGTTTCTGTGACCCAGAACTGTGGGTTAGCTGGGTCCTCTGCTCAGGTTCTCTAAAGGCTGAAATCAAAGTGTTGGCCAAGCTGCATTCTCATCTGGAAACTTGACTCAAAAATAATTTGTTTTTTGTCCTTGTGATAGTTTGCTGAGAATGATGGTTTCCAGCTTCATCCATGTCCCTACAAAGGACATAAACTCATCATTTTTAATGGCTGCATAGTATTCCATGGTGTATATGTGCCACATTTTCTTAATCCAGTCTATCATTATTGGACATTTGGGTTGGTTCCAAGTCTTTGCTATTATGAATAATGCCACAATAAACATACGTGTGCATGTGTCTTTATAGCAGCATGTTCTCACTCATGGGTGGGAATTGAACAGTGAGAACACATGGACAAAGGAAGAGGAACATCACACACCGGGGCCTGTTGTGGGGTGGGGGAATGGGGGGAGGGATAGCATTAGGAGTTATACCTAATGTTAAATGACGAGTTAATGGGTGCAGCACACCAACATGGCACATGTATACATATGTAACTAACCTGCACATTGTGCACATGTACCCTAAAACTTAAAGTATAATAATAATAAAAAAAATTGTTTTCAATCTCACTACTGTTTTGGTAGAATTTATCTCCTCGCAGCCACAGGGCCCAGGCTCCTGCTTTTTTGTTGTGTGTCAGCTGTGAGTCACTCTGAGGTTCTACAGGCTGCACATTGCTCCTTGACACATGGCCCTTATAGGCAATTCCAAACATATCAGCTCATGTCTTTATCCTCAAAGCTAGGAGAAGTGTGTCTCTCTAAATTTTTTGTCACCTACCTACCAAAGAAAATTTTCTACTTTTAGAGAAAGTACCTAATTAGGTCAGGCTCATCCTAAAAACTCTTTTTGCTCTACAATATGAAATAATCAGGAGAGTAGTATATCATGATATTCACAAGTTTCATACACATTCATGAGGAAGAGATTATAGAAGGGCAAGGGTTATTGGGGGTAATCTTAGAATTCTGCCTCCTACGTCTGCATACATGGGAAAAGTTCATTCATTCAAATATATTTAACATTTTATCTAAAACAAAAAATACATATTTATTCATCAAAAATTGGATACAGAATTGTATTGTTTTTCTTAATAAATAATGCACACATCCAGTTTAGAATACTGTAAAATAAAGAAAAGCGTTTTGGCCGGCAATTAATAGTATAATTTGTATTTTCCTTTTCACCCAAGATAGATTTGTTAATGTTTTATTTGTCTTTCATCAAAACTAACTTCTAGACCTATATAACATAAAATATGACCTTTACAATCTTAAATTTTTTATAGTTTACTGAGACTTATTTTTGTGGCCTGGGTAAAAACAAGTTTCATGAATATTCTGTAAATGTTTGGAGGAAAAATGGAATTTAGGCTTTACAATAAAAATTTGAGTTAATCTAGTGCAATAAAATTTTGTCAAACAGTGTTTTGTAATCATAAGTTAGTTGCATTCTTACAGTGCATAATATAGCACTATAACTACTGTGGACAATTAAATGTCTCTTCTCCTGGGACAAGTCTCCATTTTATTTGCATGTTCCCTGTTCTTGGTTCCCTACTTTCTATTTAACTCAATCCCCTGTACTCTGCAACAAAAATTGTGTAATTTTAGATGTGCAATCTATCTCTTTATGGTTGGATCATTTGTAAAAATTATCTTTCTTCTATAAGGTTTCTCCCATGAGTACACTCTCCTCTTGGGAAACCACATTTAATTTGACTCGACTGCACATATTTGAGCTTAGTCAATATCAAATGACTAATTGATTGCCTTTTGCAAAAGACCTATCTCCCTAGCCATATACTATGTGCAAAAATTCTCAAAAGGAAATAAAAATTTTTTTTGTAGCTTTCTCAGTTACCTGTCTAGCTGTATTAATGCTAATAAGACTGTCAGTTTATTTTAACAGTTCAGGAATTTTGAAAATGACCATGAAGTCTGAAGGAATTTAATAATCTCACATAGAGTACAATGAAAACAAGTGACAGTGTCTCTAGTACACACTGGAGAATGCTTGGTAACTTCCGATCCTCTCAAGTCCAGTTTATTACATCTCTCTTGATAACATGGGACTTTGAAATGCTATGGCTTTATATCATCTGCATATTAGGATTATTGCCTAATAAATTATGAATGAAATGCAAAGCATAAACTGGTATTAGTATTCACATTGTAAAAATGAAGCCTCAAAAACAATAATTAGGGAGTCTAAAGCATAAACTCCTTCAAAATAAAAATGAGGTTAAAGATCATTTTTACCTGTAATTTTAAGGTTAAATATCTTTATGCTTAGTACTCTGAAGCACACCTTGATTTGAGTATCCATGCATAAGTGATTTTTAAGAAAGTGTTATTGAGGAAACCAAAAAACGATGGCAGTGACAAGAGAAGGAAGAGGAAAAGATCAAGTGGAAAAACCCTTTGAGGCTAAGAACCAGAGCAGTAGTTTCAACCTGACACTTTGAACCTGACCCTGCCGAGATACTCTGGAGTACACATTATGCCCAGGAGTTGTACCAAGCTAAGTAAAGGAAGGAGGCTGGTATTTGTAAACTCCAGCACCCAATAGTCATTAGTTCAGGGGTGTCATCTAGGTGGGCAAAGAGGCCTCCAGAATCTAAGGCAATCTTCCAAGAAAGCCTCAAACTATTGAAAGCAAAAGCAAACCAAATGGTACCCTCCATGCACACAAACAGGGGTAAAAGGAATGCTGGGAGATCTGAATGAAAAATCAAAATTACACACTATAATTATTATTTTAAACCAAGATATAAATTTGCAAATTATAACATTTTATATATATAAACTTAGTCAGATAGAATATAAAAAAGTGCTAATGAATAACTTTCCACTAGCTATCTGTCATGGCAGTAAAATACACATATACAGATACTTTTATTCTCTCTATATATATTTTGACAAAGTAACAAAGCTTATATATCTATCAGCAAATCCAAAATGAAAGATATGATCAAAGTATGATTAAGGTGCCTCAGAAACATGAGCCAGTAATGCTGTCACGGAAAAAACTATTACATTATGGAATTGTTTACTGTGGTCTAGGCTTGAAGCATTTCAATAATTTTCAGCTTGCAACTGAGGATGCCAACTGAAGCATATAGCATGACAGCAGCAGAAACATTAGACTCAATGTCAGTCAGAACATCGTATGTTTCATTTGCTTGCTTATGTTTAAGTTTTAAAATTCACATGAAACATGTTATTGGTACCAACAGAGGACTTACATCATGCCACCCCTAACAGCTCCCTGGTAGTTTGTGTTATACTCTCATCCCTACACAGACCAAATAAATACAGGTAAACTGGTTTATTTTGTTATCCAAAGCAAATCTGAAAAGGATGTGAGTTTAGAAAGACATATTCTGAAATCAGAAGGAATAGGTTGTGTGTAGGAATGGCCAATTTATCTTAGCTGAAGGAGAAGTTCTATCAAATTTAGTAATTTAAAAAAAATTAGTTTGGGATTTTTTGTCCTTATTTTCTCTTTTTCTTTGCTTACCCAGACTCTCCATCCAGTCAGCCAGAAAATTCAGTATTCTTTGCTTCAGGGAATAACTATAATTTCACACAGCAGAGAATAAGTACTTTTTTCCCCCTCTTTTAAGTTTCCATTGTGTAGGTTTTAAGGAACTAGAAAGAACACTTGACTGAAAAAAGAAAAATGATCATTTAGAAAAATATCATGAATAAAATGTTAAACAAATGTGTAGAGGTCAGACACTCAATTGTTTTTAAATAAAAAATTTGATTAGAAAAGTGCAGTACATAATTAAGAAGAAGCCCAGGAACCTATTATTGTCGTTTTCAATTGTTGGTTTGAGTTCCTAAAGTTCTAATCACAGTGAATTTTAAATGAAAATGACACAAATTTTCTATTTGCTAAAATGACTACCTGGTTCAGTCATACGTTTATACACACACACACGCACAAACACACACTTTTTACCCAACAGTTAGAGAATACATACTATTCTCAAGCCCACATGAAATATGATCACAAGTTGACCATAAATATGTTCTTGAAAAATTTCAAAGACTCGTCATAATATCAAATTCTATAATCATTATGAAATACAATGTGATGGTTAATTTTATGTGACAATTTGACTGGACCATGAGGTGCCCAGACATTTGGTCAAACATAATTCTAGGTGTGTCTATGTGGGTGTTTCTGAATGAGATGAACATTTGAATCAGTAGACTGAGTAAAGCAGATCACTCTCCCTAATGTGGGTAGACTTCATTAAATCAATAAAAAGCCTGACCCTCTCAAAAGTAAGGAAAGATTCCTCATGCCTGCGGCATCAGATTCTTCAAGCTGCAGCATCTGCTTTTTCCTCCCTTCCAATTTGGCCTTAAACATCAGCTCTTTTTGGGTTTGGAACCTGCTCGCCTTTGGACTGGAACTCATCAGTAGGCTCTTCTGGGTCCTCTACTCTCTGACTCACCTTGCAGATTCTGGGACTTTCTTCCGTAATTGCATTATACACACATAAACACACACACACACACACACACACACACACACACATATTTATCATGTTGGTTCTCCTTATATGAAGAACCCTGACTTATATAGTTAGATATTAATAAAATATATAATTTTAAAAAATGTTTCATACATTTACAAAATAACAAACACATGTTTAAATAATTCTTGAGTCAGAGAAGAAGTCATAGTGATAACTACAATACTTGGAACTAAATGATACAGACAATATTATGTATCAAAACTTGTGAAATAACTGTGAGGAATTCCCCTCTTCCCCTAGCCACCAAAATTCATAATGATGCGTAAGTAGCAATATGGTTTTCATTGTAATGATGACATTTGAGCCACTAAAAATATCTCCTCAATAATTGAATGCTTGTTTCCAATTTCTACTGCTTTCTTTGGAAAGGACATTATTTTTGAACTATGCGCTCATGCAAACTTTTACCTCCTGTGTTGCAGCACCTATCCCATCAGACTGTAAATTATCTGCTTTATGTGTTCATCACTCACTGTGGAATATAAAGTTGATGGACTTGACAATTAGTGTTATGAGTTATTCAACTTCTTTATCAGAGTACATAGTAGGAACTAAAAAATTTTTTTAACTATTTTGAAAATCTAAATATAAAACTTTTTTAAAAGTTTCTAAATGGTTATATTTCAAAATAAAAAGATGAAAAATTAAGTATCCACATTAAGATGTTAGCAACAGAACAACAGAATAAATTCAAAGAAAATATAAAATAGAAAAAATATAGAAAAGATGAGAGTAAATTCTATTAAACTTTCAAGGATAACATCCCATTCTTATAAACAGTATCCTAGAAAATAAAATGCAACCATTCTTTTAGCTCACTTTATGAAAGCAAAATTAGACAAGCATAGTGACTAAAGAAAAACAACAGTCCATTTTGATTCATAAACATAGCTAGAAAAAGACTTTCTTAAACGAATAAAGGTTTGCCACCAAAACCTTACAACAAATACTTTTTTTTTTTTTTTTTTTTTTTTTTTTTTGGTGAGATAAGGTCTTGCTCTGTCACCCACGCTGGAGTGCAGTTATGCAATTACAGTTCACTGCAGACACCAACTCCTGAGCCCATGTGATCCTCCCATATCAGCCTCCTGAGTAGCTGGGACTACAGGCTTGAGCAACCATACCCCATTCCCATTCTTTTTATTTTTCTTCTTTGTTTGTTTGTTTTTGGTAGAGATTGGGTCTCTGTTTTCCAGACCGATCTGGAACTCCTGGCCTCAAGAGACCATCCCACCTTGACCTCCCAAAGTGCTGGGATTACACATGTGAGCCACTGCAACTGGCCTAAATATTGCCCTTCTTCTTTAAAAAATAATTTCAACTTTTATTTTAGATTCATGCAGTACATGTGCAGGTTTGCTACTTGGGTATATTGTGTGATGCTAAGGTTTCGGATATCAGTTATCCTCTCACCCGTGTACTGAGCACAGTACCCAAAAGTTACTTCTTCACCCCTTGCATCACTCCCTCCCTCCCCTCTCTAGTAGTCACCAGTGTCTATTGTTGCCGTCTTCATGCTCATGAATATCCAATGCTTAGCTCCCTCTTGTAAGTGAGAATACATGGTATTTGGTTTTCTGTTCCTACATTAATTCACTTAGGATAATGACCTCCAGCTGCATCCATGTTGCTGCAAAGGACATGATTTTCATATTTTTTATGCTACAAAGTATTTACTGGCACATAAGCACCACATTTTCTTTATCCAGTCCACCAATGATGGACATCTAGGCTAATTCCATGTCTCTGCTATTGTGAATAGTGCTGTAATGAACATACAAGTTCATGTGCTATTTGGCAAAATGATTTATTTTCTTTTGTAGTAATGGGATTGCTGGGTCGAATAGTTTTGTTTTTAAGTTATTTCAGAAATCTCCAAACTGCTTTCCACAGTAACTGAACTATTTACATTCCCACCAACAGTGTATATGCATTCTTTTTTCTCTCCAGCCTCAGCAGCATCTGTTGTTTTTTGACTTTTTAATGATAGCCATTCTGACTGATATGAGATAATGCCTCATCGTGGTTTTGGATACGCATCTCTCTGATGATTTGTGATGTTGGGTATTTTTCCATGTTTGTTGGCTGCTTTATTTCTTCTTTTGAGAAGTGTCTGTTCATGTCCTTTGCCCACTTTTTAATGAAGTTTTTTGCTTGTTGAACTGTTTAAATTCCTTACAGACTCTGGATATTAGACCTTTGTCAGATGCTGTATTACTGTGTTCTCACTCTGTTAATAACGACATACCTGAAACTGGGTAATTATAATGGAAAGAGGTTTAATTGACTCACAGTTTCACGTGGCTGGGGAATCATGGCAGAAGACAAGGAGGAGTAAGTCACATCTAACATGGCAGCAGGGAAGAGAGAAGTTGTGCAGGGGAACTCCTCTTTATAAAACCATCAGATCTTGTGAGACTTACTCACTATCACAAGAACAGCATGGGAAAGACCCACCCCAAGATTCAGTTACCTCCCACTGGGTACCTCCCAGGACACATGGGAATTGTGTGAGCTACAATTCAAGATGAGATTTGGGTGGGGACGCAGCCAAACCATATCAGATGCATAGTTTGCGAATATCTTCTCCCATTCTGTAGGTTGTCTGGGTACTCTGTTGACTGTTGACAGGTTTTTTGTTTGTTTGCTATTTTGCTGTGCAGGAGCTCTATAGTTTAATTAGTTCCCACTTGTCAATTTTTGTTTCTGTTGCAATTGTTTTTGAGGACTTCATCATACCAAATTTTATTCTCAGTGAAGAAACATTCCAACAGTTTAATTCAAGATCAGGAACAAGACAAGATGTTCATCTATTCTATTTTACTCTTTCGTTTACTGAAAACATATTGATTAAGCCTATACCAGGAAGCCTCTTAGGCATCCTATGATACATAAGCGAATAAATGGACAAAGATCCCTGATTTCAAAGTACTTACATTTATTAAGAGATAATAGAAAACAATCAATAAATACAGTGAATAATTACATAGAATGCTAGCATCTAAAAAGTGATATGGTAAAAAAAATAAAGTTGAACAGATCAGATTAGATCAGGAGTGCAAGAGGGTGGAGGGGTGTGGAGGGGTGCAGGAGGTAGCATTAAATAAGCAGTCATCTTCAGCCTTACAGAGAAAAGGTTGTTTAGCAAACACATGAAAGGCATGAAGGAGTTGACCCAGCAGATATATGAAGAAAAATAATTCCTCTCAGTGAAATTTTGCTAAGGCATTAACATGCCTTTGTGTTTGAAGAATAGCAAAGAAGTCAGTGTGGCCACTGCAGTATTCTTGATTGGGTTTCCCTGGAAATAATCTCATTATCAAGGAATTGAATGAATGTAGTTTGCTTAACAGGTGATTCTGAGAAGCAGGCAAGGCAACAAGGCAGAGAAAGAAGAATGGCTTATAAAAGGTGAGTGGATGAGAGTTTACCAGAATGGGCAAATGCTGCCCCATCTTGTAGAGGACTTGCTGAGGACTAGCTGAGGATGCATTTACACAGCATCTCAGAATTTTCCACCACAACAGAGGAAAGCAGTATTTATCCACAGATTCCCATGTCTTACAGATTAACAGTTGTCCTTGGATCATTATATCCCAAACACTTCTGGGCTGTCCTGCAGCGGGCTCAGCAAATTTCCATGCTGCCAGAGTCAGCCCTTGGGCAGAGAAGCAAGAGGCCAGATACACAAGCTTTTGCAGTGCAATCATGCTAGTCAGCATAGAAAATACCCATCACCATAGCTGTAAGTGAATTCAGAGGTAGGTCAATATGATATGAGATGGGGCATCAACAGTGTCTGCTGCAAGCAGTGAGAACAAGAGGAATGGAGAAAAACAGGAGGAGGCTTCAGGAAAGGGAAGCCTTATAAAAGCATTGTACATCTTGTAATGATTTTAAGTTAAATGTGGAACCATTAGAGGGTTATGGAATCATATATATGGCTGTGGTATTGAAGATAGACTGTGGTTGATGGAGTAGAAGCAAACTTAGGGACAGGAAGAACTGTAGAAAGCTGTTAAAGTAATTCTAGCAAGAGATAAAGATGACTTAGATCAGGGCGGTGCTGGGCAAGTGGTGATAAGTGGATCAGATTCTGCATATATTGCTTAAGGTGAAGACTTTTCCATTTTAAACTGTACTAGAAGTACTTAACATTCATTAAGAGGAGAAAAATAAACAAATACCTAAGGATTAGAAAGAATATAAAGCTATTTTCCAATACTGATGACTTGATTGTCTACCTGGAAAATTCCAAATACACTGCAGCCTAATTATGAGAAATAACCAGAAAGTTTAGCAAGGTGGGTTGCTCTGAAATTAATATTTAAAAAATCAATTGCATTTTATACATCCACAACACATAGAATATATAATTCTTTGAAAATGCAGTATGTACATTAGCAACTGATGTGGTACCTAGGAATATATCCAATAGAAGATGTGTAAGACCTGTACTAAAAAATGCATAGCATGTTTTGACATACATTAAAAACATAAACAGACAAATATTTTGCATTCATGGACAAGAACGCTTAATTAGCAAAAAATGTAAATTTATGCCGAATGAATCCAAAAAGTCAATTCAATTGAATTTTAACAAGAATTTGAAATGCAGATCCTAAAATTTTTGTGGAAGTAAAAAAAAATGCAAAATAGAAGCATAAAGTGAGGGGATTTTTCTTTACAGATATCAAAACCCAATATAAAGCTATGTTGTTTGGACATGTGGCATTTGTGCCAGGAGATAAAAAGTAAGCAATGTAACAGGTAAGAGAGCCCAGAAGCTGACCCAAATATACACAGGACTGAGACATATGGTGGATATAGTATAGCAGATCAGGAGGGAGCAGGGGGAAAGGAGATACTAATAAATGTTGTTGATAGAAATTTTGAATCCATTTTGGACCAAAAAATTAAGAATTTCTATCTCATACTTTTATAGAAACCATTTCAAATGGATTAAATAATTAAGTATTGGGGGGGAAACACAGGATCTTTATGAATAAAACTATAGAACATATTTTTTCTGATTTGGAATGAGAGAATAACTTCTTAAATGTACCCACCCCCAAAAAAGCAATAAACTTGATTATTTCAATTCAGTTCCTCAAAAATATGTCAAAGATGGTGAAAAAACTAAGCCACAGAGTGTGAAAAGATACTTGTAACACATACAACTGACAAAGACTCAGTATCCAGAATATATGAAGAATGCTTATATATCATAATAAAATGACAAATGGATTACATTTTACATCTACTTGCTTGGCAAAATGTAAGAAGTCCACAGTAAGAAAGGATGTGGATCAACAGAAACACTTATGCATTGATCAAAAAATGCAATGTGGCATTTTCTGGAAAAATCACACATTCACATACCTTACTACCCAGAAATTTTATTTCAAAGTACATTTCAAGAAACTCATTCACATGTATACTAAGAGACTTGTACAAGAAAGATCATGGAAGTATGCAAAGTGTTAAATATGATATAAAATGTCCATCAATTAGAGAATAAATTTTAAATTCCAGTATGTTCACATCCATATGATAGAGCAATGAAATAAATAAGCTACAGCTACATTCAACAGCATGGACGAATAATTAAAGCATCATTTTAAGTTCCAAAAGAAGTCTCAGAAAACTAAACCTATATACAAATATGATACATTTCTATAAAGTTTAAACAGACAGAAGAAAATAATAAATTTTTCTAGCATACATACATATGTGATAAAATCATAAATGACAAAAATGAAATAATAAATCCAAAATTCAGAATGATGATTACCTCACAAAGGAGGCAGCGGGTGGTATATGAAATTTGGGGATTATTGGTTTGGATACACGTTTGTTATATCATTAAGCTTTATAATTTATATAAATATAGTAGTCAAGGTTCTCCAGAGAAGCAGAACCAACACCAATAGGATGGAGATATTTATGCATATATCATCTATGTGTGTTTATAGACACATACACAGAGAGAGAGAGAGAGAGTTTAATGATAAGAAATTGAGTTATGTAGTTGTGGATGCTGGTAACTCCAAAATCTACAGAGTAAGCAGGCAGGCTGGAGAGCCAAGGAAGAGTTGTAGTTGCTGTCTGGAGCAAGTCTGCTAGCAGAATTCCCCCTTCTTCTTATTGGGATTTCAGTCTTTTTCTTTAGCTCCCACTGATCGGATAAGGTCCACCCACATTATGGAGAGTAATCTTTACTCAAAGTGTATTGATTTTAATGATTAATTTCATCTAAAAAATACATTCACAGCAACATCCAGACATATTTGACCAAACATGTGGTTATTATAGTCCAACCAAGTTGATGTGTATTATTAACCATCACAAGGCCAAGCATAGTGGCTCATGCCTCTAATGTCAGCACTTTGAGAGGCTGAGGCAAGAGGATTCCTTGAGGCCAGGAGTTCAAGACCAGCCTAGGCAATATAGTGAGACTTTATCTCTACTGAAAAAACAATAGCTGGGTATGGTGGTGCATGCCTGTAGTCCTAACTACTCAGGAGGCTGAGGCAGGAAGATCACTTGAGCCTGGGAGTTTGACGCTGCAGTGAGCTATGGTCATGCCACTGCACTCTACTCTGGGTGACAGAAGAAGACCCTGCCTCTTTTATATACATATATATGTGTGTGTGTGTGTGTGTATGTGTATATATATGTGTATATATACAAGATATTATGGATATACCATAATATATACTATATAATGTATATTATATAGTATATATTATATATATTACCATAACAAAAAGTAGTACCAGTATTGTTTTGTATATATCGATATATTGCATATTATATGAAAAAAGCAAATAATAGAAAAAGTAAGTTGGAGACTGAGGTAAGAGAGTGAGCCATGGTTGAAAATAAAATGAGAAGAAATAAAAGGGGTTCTGCAACCAGAAGGAACACTTTTAATAAGATGTGTCTCTCTTTGGGCTACAAAACAGGATAATTGGTAGATATGAGTTTAATTCATGAATTTTAAAAGCCCAATATTTTTATTGGGCTTTTAAATAACCAGTCATTTAACCTGGATTACTGTGGACAAGTTACTTAAGCTTTCAGTACCTCCATTTCCCATGAGTAAAATGAGAATAGTAATGGTATCTATCTACTAAGACTATATTCACAACTAAATAAGGTCATCTATATAAAGCCTTAACAATGGTATCTGGAATAGAGCAAATGGAAAATCTTACTATTATCATTAATAAGATTAGAATTTATATGATGGAGCCAGTGGTGCAATGGACAGCACGTCTGACTATGGAACAGAAGATTATGAAATTTATATTTCTACCCATATCATATTATTAGTAATATTGTTATATATTGAGGTATGTAAATGGTACAGTTTCCTCATGAATGTTAGTTTAATGAAAGAAAGAGACAAAGCTTCTCTTGACTTCCTTCTCAATCTGGCAGAACCCCACCTATACAGAAATTATCGCTGACATCTATAGGCCCAATGGTACTAAAGGGCAAGGAGAAGGCTACACTAAATTGTGTCATCTATGTCTACTGTATCTTGCTCCTGTTCATTCTTAGAATGCTGGCTAAATAGATCAAACAGTAATAGCTGATCAGTGGGTTGCCCCTTCTCACCATTCCATACTCCACCAGATACATAAACTTTCAACCATATCATTTTAAAGATATGTGGTTTATTTCCTTAGTTTGTAAAAGAAAAACATTTAAGACATAGCGTGGTAGCATAACTAACCAAATATGTCTGTATTACCTAAAATCCAGGTTTCACTAGGTATAGATCATTTCTAAGATTTTATTTGCAAGTAGGGGTATACATAAAATTAGACAGAGAAAAAACTCACCTCTTGTGATCTTTCAAGTCCTTAAAAGGATATTGATTATTTACGGTAAAATAATCTTTAAAAAGTGTATTATGTTTTGCCAAATTACAATTTCTCCAGAGAAACCACCAGCTTCAGATACAGTAGCCTTTATCTATTATAAGAATGGTTCCCTCTTTCCTCAGGACATTGGTATAAAAATAGTAACTCTGGTGAATTGTAAATAATGCAGTCAAATTATCTATATTAATAAATGGTGCTACCTGTGTGATTCTCCTTTGCTTTCAGAAATTGTTTGAAAACCCCAAATGTCACTTCAGCGGCCCGCTTGAAATTTTTCCCCTACAATGACACTGGGAATAATTAAGTTGTTAAAAGAAGATTCCTAACAAAGGAAAAAACACAAAACAATTAGACAAATATTTTATGCTTATTTTATTTCCCTTCGTTAGTATTTAAAGATCAGAAAACATTTATAATTTAGAGAAAAAAAGGATAAAACATAAATACTAATTTCCCCTTGCCTTAACTGGGAAAAAAATATTAACATTGCTTTGGAATGTAAACCCAAAAGCAATTAAGATCAAATAATAATCTATAAGATTAATGTATGATGTATAATTCATTTGCAATTTTCAAAATCTCAGAATTGATGGTAGACCTAATGCTGTATTATGATAATGGTAGGTTTTAATCTTTATTCTTAAACAACCAAATAACTTCCCCCTCCATATTATTCAGAAATGTTGTACAGCCCCTTTTACATGGCTGATAGGATTTACATTCTCTGTGCTAACCCTTTCTGACCTTACTCAGATAAAGGCCATGCAATCTGGGATTATCTACTTAATCATAGGACTTGAAAAGCTCTCGTCAAGATTAAGGTTCTTGGTTAGGTCAGGAAACCAATAAATTTATTACTGATGTTGAAGTACATTCTCTGATATTGTTAGTTTATTATCTCATGAGAATTGAAATCTGCATTTTATTTCACTTGGGGGAAATATATTAAAGATCCATTTCAATTAGTATTGTGGGATATTAAATGGGACCAGTTTTAAAGGGCCTATTCCCCATAGCAAATACTTTTATTCCTAAATTAAAACATATTCTTATATATAAGACCAAAATTCTAAACAAATTTCCAAAAACCATGCATACTTCTTATTTCTTTTCTTCTAAATTATCAACTATCAATGATATTCCTGCTACTACATTTGATATAAAAAAATGACATCAAATCAACCGCAGAATTCTATGGTAAAAAAGAAATATACATTTCAAAGATTAACACAAGCATTGTAAGTTTAATTAACTCAAAATCTCTTGGAATTTTCAATACTTTAGAAGAGATTTCAGTTGAAGTTTACCATCTTTTATCTATCCTATCCATTCTTTAACAGCTTCTATAAATATGTGGCGCAGGGGAATCCTTAAATGACCCCCTCTCTGTGCCTCACCTCCTACCCTTGTGATCTCCCATCCTAACTCCCAGAGCTGGGACTGTGAATTGGATGGGATATTATGCCTGTGATTATAGTAGACTACAGGCCAAAAGAGATTTTGCAGATTAAATAATGCTGTGAATCAACTGATTTTCATTCATGGAAAGACAGACTTTTTTCAGTAAATTGGCCAGTTCTAATCACTTGAGTCTTCAAAAGCACAGAATTTTCTTTAACTGGTAGCAGAAGAGAAAATCAGAAAGATTCAAAGAATGAAAAATACTTGACTTGCCATTGTTGGTTTGAAGGTGGAGAGGACCACGTGAGAAAGAATGCAGGTGGCTTCCAGGAACAGAGCACAGGGCCCAGATGACACCCAGCAAGAAAGAAGCAGGGACCTCAGATCTACAATGCACAGCAAGGAACTGGACTGCCCATGATCTGAATGAGGATGGAAGTGGACTCTTCCCGAGAGCATCCAGATAAAAGCCCAAAACTCCTGACAACTTCATTTCAGCCTTGTGAGACTAAGTAAAGAATCGAGCTGAGCCTTCCCAGGCTTCTAATTTACAGAACTATGAACTAATAGCTTTGAGAAAATGTGTAAATCCTCTATGTTTATGTGACATTGCTATCTTCATTTGGGTCTTATAACCACAGCACAATATTACCCTTAGTATAGGACAAACGTATTAATAATTGGGACCTCCATGTTAAAATAAGGAAAGTTTATTAGTGTATCGGGTTTCTATTTCTTGAAACAAATTTAGTAGCTTAAAAGAACACAAAGGTGCACATAGAAAAAAAATAGCTCTTTTATTCTCTAAACCTGGTCTAATTTTCTGCTGGAGCCTACCCCACACAAAAGAAAACTTATTCTTGCCAAATAACAATATTTCAGTCTCTTCAGGTTTTTATACTTAGTCTCTTCAAACTCCATATCCTTCACAGACGTGTTTTAAAGAATCTTTTTTGGATCATTCAATCTTTTAAGATGGATGCTCCATCTTGACATTCTTTCCCCTTCACTTTTTTCTTCTTCCTCAGAGGAGGATGTGAGTATATGAGGAGACTTACGTCGTTCTCATGACAGCGAGTGAGGGGTGCAGTCATACCTTGTATCCTTGGGCTCCTCCAGTCTCTTTGACAAGTTTCTCATCTGTCTGACTTCTGCTCCCCCTGCTGGAACTCCTGCCAGGCTTCTTAGGGCTTCATCAAGGCCCAATGGTGAGCTCTAATTCCCAAGGCAGTACCTCAGCCCTTGCTGGTATTGTGAACTTTCTCAGGAACCTCTGCTATATCTTCCATCCACGCCAGGAATAAGCAACCCATTCCTATCCTCTAATCACTGCAGTTGGATCATATCACCTCAAATAGTTTCACTTGGAGCAGGGTCATGCAGGAACACTGGATTCCACTTACACTTCATACGTACAGCAAGCAACTCAAGAATAATTACATCTCTTCTTAAGCCTAACCATGTTGAGTCCCAAAATTTAGGTTTTTTGTAACCTCAGAGACGAAATCTCCTTCCAGAATTCCACAACCTAGAGACTCTAAAGTGCTCCCAGCCTTGGTAATTGCTTCAACTTATACAAGATACCTCCTCCTGTCCAAGACAAAGTCTGAAAATAGGAGACTGGGTGTACCGGATTTTTCAGCCCTTCACTCATCTGCCTTTCTCTCCCTTTATCTCTCAAAATTCCTTGTGACCAAAGGACAGGTTCTGCGCTATCTATCTACTGCTTTTACATCAATGCATTACATGGAATGTAAAGATAGGAATGAGTCTCCCTATCATTGGTACCAACCTATGAGGACTATCACTGAAGCTGAAAGGTGAGTCTTCTCCATGTTTAGGAAAGAATTTTCAAAGTGTGAGCCATTGATGTTTCCGCATTGGTATGTTAAGCAAATTTAGAAAATATCCACTCCAAAGTTTTCCTTCCAAACCAGTTTTCTTATGGAAATATTGTCTTTTGGTCTTTAGAAATTCAACATTAATTCTATCTTAATCTTTGCAAACTGCTACAAGATTACTAATGCTACCTACTCATCTTCTAAAGCTAAGAGAAACTAGTTTATCTAAAGAACTTATAAACAGAAAGTCAAAGAGAAAACCATAATAATATAATCAAAATACCACCCAGGTACTTGAAAACATCATAAGGTTGTGCAAAGAGGTCTCAACATGGGAAAATTTTATTATTTTCTCATCTTTAGTAGAGATAAACCAGTTTAAACATTTGCAAAAATAGATTTTCCATGAATCTCACTGTGTCACTGGACGAAAACAAAGGTTATTTTTCTTACTACATTGAATGCTGAAATAAGACACCTAGTCTAATCATAACCTCGATGACATAAAAAATAGTAGGATTTAGGCCGGGTGCAGTGGCTCACGCCTGTAATCCCAGCACTTTGGGAGGCCGAGGCGGGTGGATCACGTGGTCAGGAGATCGAGACCACGGTGAAACCCCGTCTCTACTAAAAATACAAAAAATTAGCCGGGCGTGGTGGCGGGCGCCTGTAGTCCCAGCTACTTGGGAGGCTGAGGCAGGAGAATGGCGTGAACCTGGGAGGCGGAGCTTGCAGTGAGCCGAGATTGCGCCAGTGCACTCCAGCCTGGGTGACAGAGCCAGACTCCATATCAAAAAAAAAAAAAAAAAAAAAGTAGGATTTAAAGACAGTTTTTGTAATGATAACACATGATTGATTTAGAATATATCACCAAATGGCCATTATGGGAAAAGGCTTCCTTCTCTAATTGAAAGCAAAGGTAATCTTTCCACATGCCTGGCAGCTTTTAAAACATCCAAGATCACAATGGTGGACAGAAACATATGTAGCCCCGTGTAGGACACTTCTCTGCTGATATTATATAATCTTAGATTGTAACTAATTTCCAGCAATGGGTAAATTTTCAATACTTAAAAATTAAAATACGTTTTTTGAAGACTTGTCTCGTATGCAGTGTTCATCCTGTTTTCTTATAGAGACGTGACTGAAAATAACTTAAGGAACAACCTTTCTTCTACATTTCCAAGGCTCTAAGTATAACGATAAAATGGAAATACAGCATTGTCCTAATTTATTTTTAATCTTTTCCTATGATTTATTATGTAGGACACTGGACAATCCCTAGAGAGCTAGAATTCTGTGCTACAGCATATTCAACATTGCCACTTATTCATTTAAGTCTGTATTTCTTTTTTTTAAAGTCTATATTTCCAAAGTTGCAGTACCTAATATTTCCAGGAAGTTCTCATAGTTTTAGTGTTTGTTGAGTGGAAACTCCACTGTGTGGTCTTTCAGCTGCAAAAATTTCCAGTTTTATGGAGAAATATCAGTAACAATTTAATTTCCTTCTGTTTTGTGAGCATCTTTTCTGTGAATATCTTTCATTAACAAAATGTTTCCAATAATCACATCACATTTTTGAATGCTGCTTTTGATTTATGAAGACTGAAGGCAGATGACGAGTTAATTGAAAGAAAGAGCAAAGGGTATGGGGGAAAAATTATATGATAGAGAGCTCAGTGACTACTAGCTGTGTAAGAAAATGAAAAATGTGCACATTAACTCATCTATTTCTATTAGGCTCATTTATTAAAGCTGTAGCAAACTGTTTACCCTGCTGGTTAGCTCTTGCAAGAGTAACTCTGATCTCATGAATGTCAGCACTTGCCCTCCAGGTTTCCTCAGCTTTCAGCACAGATACCTTTCTTGTCCAGCTCTTCAAAGCAAAGAAAAGAAGAAAGGAAAAGGAAAAAAGCATCCAGTGGGAGATCACAACATCCTCCACAGGGAATCCCTCCTGCGATCTGCTGACTGTAAGAACATGTTGAGACGGTGCTCAGTATGCCATAATCCATTCTGAATGTGACTGGAACCTTCTGTGCAAAGTAAGCCAAAGTTCAGTCAGATGTCAACACAGAAGGGAAACAGAATCCATATTTTGCATCTCTGTCAAACAATTAGTTGTCACCTATAATTTCTTATTGTCAAAGGGCGAATTCATTCTTTCTTAAGAATTTTCTTGTTTTGTCAGCTGAGTAACAGCAAGGCAAAATATTCACCTAAAGGTACTTCAGCAATTTTAATTTGTTATTTCAGTCCTTGTAAAATAACAAGTTTCAGCCTCAAGAACCTGAGACTGTTTTTGGAGTAGTGTTCCAGATGATCTTATCTCTAGAGAAATCTCAAGGAAACTTAAGCAGTTTCATAGTCACCTTAAGGCATAATCAAATGGAACTATATTCTTATGCCATTCATGGTTTTTCTAGGTCCGCTTCATCTAAGCCCATTTACAGAGGGTCTGTTTTATTACCAAAGCTTAGTGAGTCTATTAAGAGAACCAATTAATTTTTAGATAAATGTGTATGTATGAGACAAATGTAAATGACTGATACATTGATCACAAGATGTTTATCCAACAGATTGAAACATCACTTTTTCTATGTTTCATATCACCTCCATGTGTTAATTTCCCTTGTAGTCCATGTAGAATTCCTTAACCAAAACTACATAATTTCTCACATTAAGTATTTCAATAGCCTGCCATTGAGTCTGCCTTCTTCATCTCCTCTCTTGTATTAATGTCTCACGCCTTCATTCTGATGCTACCTTTCGCTTTGTAAAATAAAGTGGTGATCATGTCACTTTCCTGGTGAACTTTCTCTGGATTTTCATTTCATACAAAACGAAGTTCAAACAACTCACCATTCAAATATATTTGGAGTCTCTTTCAACTACATTTTCAGGTTCATCTACTCCTTCAGTGTCATGCCCACTTACAAACTCTACTCCTTATAATGTAAAATACACCCTAGCTGCTGCCAGTTACCCAACACAATCCAGTAAAAGAAGATAATTTCTACCTCTGTGTTGCTGCACATATTCTACATACCTAAAATATCAACTACAATCTCACACTGAAAGTTGCTTCCCTTACAAATATTATCACATCCCTCCCTGATGACTCCAAGTGGAATTTATTTCTCCCACTACTATGCCTACTTACAAGACAATTCTTTATTTAGAGACACTTAATTCCCATAGACTCTGATCTCCTCAATCAAGGGTTTCATTTTATTCAAGCTCTTTAAAATAGGAATTATATAAATTTTTGAACTGTCCATTGAATAAAATCATAAAATAATCTAGTAAAATAATATCTGATATTCTTCCCTATGGATTTATCCATCCCAAAGTAGCAATACTATTGGCTCCTTCATTGTAAGGCGATGTCATTTTCCATTAACACTTTAAACATAATTGCTGAATATATTGCTATAATTCCATTGATATAAGTAAATTACAATCATACCAGCTGTGGTAAACAGACACAGGAGCTTTGCTAAAATCTTATTATTTGATTGTAAATGAATTACGTTGAAATGAAACAGTATAGTAGTTCAGGTTAACTGCATTTTAGACTTATTTGTGACAGCATCACATGGTTTTACCTGAATAACACAGTTTTCACCTATCACAGGGCACTATTAAGAACATCTACATGAAACAGTGAGCATATGTATTATGGTTTCGTATCCAATTTTTTACATATGTAAACCTGATCCCCTTGAAAAGGAGCTTTCATAATAACTAGTACATTAAAGAAAAAGTTTCTTTATTCTTAGAATTGTACATTTATATTGTTTACTTTTATTTAAAAACATGAAATTCATTCTATTAATATACAACAAAAGCATGCCAGATAGCAGTAATTGTTTCACTAAATAATGGTATGCTGTTTAAAAAATAATTAATTTCCTGAATTCTAAATTGTTTATATTATTTCAGTTATAACTAAGGATGAGGTATGCAATACAATCTTTCTCTGCCACTTTCTCTTAACTACCAAATGGATATCATTTGTTATAAGTTTAAGGATACTTGAACAGCTGAAAACTGTTGCAAAGGCTTTTATGAAGGTGCTTTAGAAAGCAAAGTCGTTGACACAAAAAAAGGCAAATCTTTGAAATGCTTACATAATGAAAAAGAATTTAAATTATAGGAAAGACAATCAATATTAAAACAATTAAACATGGATTTTTTAAAGGCATTATACAATCTCCCTGTTTCAACCAACAACTAAAATCAGTGACAGTGAAAAGTAGCAAACAAAATTACGGTTCTATTTGCTATTTGATTTCATTAACATATCTCAATCGATTTTGCAAATCAAACTTCCTCATGTCATCTCCTAAGTGGAACATATTTTAATGATTATTCGTTTCTAACCAGCCCATAGATTCTTGTAGGCTCAAAATCTTTTAGTTTCATTCACCTTTGAATGCATTTCATTTGCATAAGTTTAGGAAAAATATTTAAAGGTAAGACTTAAAAATAAATGTGTATATTACTTAGTTATTTAAGTGAAAGAACTCTAAAATCAGTATAAAGAATTGAAGGAATTTATTATTTTATCATTATAAGTTATCTTCAAGAACTGTACAAGCAAGAGAGTTTGAGATGAAAATCAAGATTCTCTTTCAAATTAATTCTGTTTCAAATGAATTAATGCTGCAAGTTGGATTTAAAGTACAAAAAGGTTATCATCACCATCAAGTAACATTTAATAAGCATTTAAGAGAACATGAAGCTTCTCTTTTGATTATACTGAAATTCTTCATAAAAAGCAATCTACTTTCAGGATCCAGTACTAAAAGAGCCTATTATTATAGCAAATGTGAGTAAATTAAATAACAATCATTAAGCAAATAAACAAAATGTAAGGAAGATATAGCTGCATTAGGTTAAAGCAAGAAATACCGTAGAACAATTATCAGTAATAAATAAGAGTTTCAAGCTTGAACAAAATAAGAATTTAACATTTCAAAATGTAATTAGGCATTATCTGTGCATTTGAGACCCTGGATATGAGGTCCACATGTGTTTAAGCAGGAAATAGACCTTTCATTCATTCAAAAGACAGACAAAATCAAATTACATTATAATTTGCACAAACCAGGACATTTCTCACTCCTAATAATTTTAATAGTTCCAGCAGGTCAACAAGAACTTTTGCAAAGTTGGTCAGGTTATCAGAGTTGAACACTTCTGAAAGTACAATTTGTCTTTTTACCAGTTTCATGTATTATCTAGTTCTGCATTGTAAACTGGAAATATTCTGATTGCCTTCTGGTACACTAATATTTCTTCATCATTTCCCTTACACTTGATTAAATGGCATGTTCATCAACATTTTTTAAAGGTTATTTGTTATTACAGTTCAGTTAACAACCCATTTTAGGGATGGATAAAATGAGGAATAAGAATGCGGAGTCAATCAGATAAATTCAGTCAACTTGTTCAAAACTTGGAATCAGAACTTAAGTTTAAAAAACGGAAGAAAATTAGTAGGTCCAAGATCAGCCCAGCTTAGCAAATAGAAAGAGTAGTCAGCCATGAACACAATATGATATATTAATCATTTATATTTTTGAGAATAATTAAATCCAATTAATGGCTAAGAAATACTTTTTTTTATGACAGAGTGAAGCTGGGAGGGGAGGTTTGGAGAGAAATGAGATATTGAGCTCCTTCACTCTTCTACTCATAAATAAAGGTAGAAGAGTCAGTTGAGGCTTCTTCACAATTGTCTCAAGTTTTGTGTTTCAGAGCCATAGTGTAATTGGTTCTCAAATACTTTCTAATTCCTTTTCTGTATACTCATCTGTACAGATCATTTTTTAATGTGAACCTTTCCAATGTCTTTCTACTTCACACCTGCATCCATCACTGGCAGCATATATCTGATTTTCTTTCTAGATTACTTTACTAAAGTGTCAACTATTTGTTTTATTGCATATGTTTCGGGGTGACCTTCTTTTACACTCCTTCTTTTGTTTTTTTTTCCTGCAGCTGAGACTATTTTTAAATCAACAATAAGCCAGGCTGGGATCATCCTCACCTTCACTTTCATAGGATTTAAGTGTCTCTCGTTGTACAATCATAGGATTCAGCCACCCTTGCTTTTAAACAAGTTCTTGAACTCTAGTTCTGACTTACTTGTGAAATCATCTTTTAAAATACCAACAAGAGGCTATTTATATAGACACTATGTCTAAATTTTTCATATAATTATGTTTAGGTCTTATATTTTAAAATTATATAATAACTTATGTGTTGTTTTCACATAATAAAATATATATTTTTAAATTATATTATCAATTTTAAAGACAGATATTGTATTTCATCATAATAATATACAAACATTACCCTAAGTAAAATGATTTAAACAATATTGCTGTAAATGCTTAGAGGGATGCTGTAAAATTTATCCAGCTTCTATTTGAACACATTCATTATTCCCTTCCCATCACATATGCTCATAATTTTTTGAATAACTATGGAGTCTAGCTTTGTGTCTAAAGTTTTTAATCTCAAATTCTCAAATTCTTTTCAATGAAAAAATGATAATAATGACAACAGTGTCAGACATAATAGTAAATCTTCAATATCAAATTCTCCATAACTGAAAAAAGGGATTATATCTACTTTGTTACCCAAGTTTTCCTCTATTTTGTTGATATCCTAATGTAAAGGATGTTATAACATTAATCTCAAGTTGTAAAAGTGGAGAATAATGAAAAATACTGTTATATCTCATCCTATGAAGTTCTTATGTTTATTAAAACAGCAAAATGAAATTCAACTTTAAATGTAACTATAATCAAAAGTTACACATTTTAACTAGTTTCTCACAAGTCTAATAAGAGCAAAATTCTGCATTTGAAACAATATGAAATAGAGATTAATGTTGCCAAGATGTTGTTAATATTGTAGATTCCAATTTAATAAAAAAATTTTAAAACAGAGAGGTAGGGAATTATATTCAAACATTTTCAACATTTAATATCCAATATAGTTGAAAGCGCCTGGAGCAAATGTGAGTATATAAACATACTGACAGTATTTCTAACTTAGCCTGTCCCTGGAGACTTCGATAAAAGTCAGACAACATACTTTAGGACAAACACGCTAAATAATGGGAAATTAACTTCTTATGATTCTCATTTTTAAAAATCCTTTTGCTTGAAGTATATCTTTCAAAAACCAAAAGCATTATGTCACATAGAGTATGTACTTTACTCACAGGATATCTTCATCCATAATTTTGGATGAAATCCACCTAAGTTCTGTCTTATTTTATGAAAAAGACTTTTGATCATTGCCTATTGTCAGATTCTTAGATGGGAATATCTCAAAGTTTTAGAAGTAAAAGTGAGTCTGAAATGGAAGTTATTCTTAATCCGACTGAAGAAAAATTATAGTAATATTATTAAGAAATTGAGCTTTCATGTACGTACCACTTTCTATAAGGCAGTCATTGTTCTGAGTGCATTACAAATATACTCAATTTAATTTTATCATAACTGTGTGAGGCAAACTATTATTATTATTCACAATTTACAGATGAAGAAATTCACAGACAGCATAGAACTAGTAAGTGATTACAGATCTGACCTAGGGAGTTTGGCTCTAGAGGCCATGAGCCTGCTCACTACACAGCTCAGTTTCTCATTATGAAAAACTACAGATAGCTAGGAAAAATAAAAATCGCTGCCTGCATGTGAGTAAAACACCAAGCCACATACATTTTATTACATATCATAAACTCCACAAAGCACTTCATCTCTTTCTCTCTTAAGACACTTATTTCACTCTACCTAGTATTATAAATATTTTTTACATAAATTCTCTCACATAAGTTTATATCAAGACTCTAAATTCCCTGACATAAAAACTGTGCCTGGTTTTTTTAATCTTTCAAAATCCTAGTACAGTCTTCCATATTCTTTAAACATTCATTAAGCATATTTGCATAATAAAACAAAAATGTCTCCTGCATCAGGAAATTGGGTAAAACAAAAATTTACTTAACAAAATGAACTACTGATCTGGATTAAATTTTGACTCTCCATATAACAAATGATTCTTCATATAACTCCCTCCTCTTGCCAAAAATAAAAATAGATATCAATCCTTTGAAATATCAACCCCCACTGAGAGAATTCAACCCATGAGAACTGAGAAAAATTAAATATAAAATTTTAGCCTGTGGTATTGTTTTCAATTCTTTCAAATTTTAATAACTTACAACCTATTTTATTTAAAATTCAGCATACTTTCACTTAGCCACTGATTTCTAGTCTTTCTAATTTAACTGGTTTAAAAATTTTTAGCAGCCATGGAATTTATGCAACAATTGTAGTTTTAGCATTTTGGCATGAAAAGAAAGGAAAATGGCTGAAACCAAAATCAGAGAATGACCCAGATCATAAAGGTGAGAAGCATCAGACATGTTCATGTTACATTTGCCCTATCTAAGGGAGTAACAGGAAATAATAATGGAGAAATGATAGAAATCAGGGATAGATATAGAATTGTAATTTAACCTCATTTGAATGATTGTTGAAGCCATAGAAAAGAATTTAATGAAAAGAAGAATGGAAAAGAAAGAAAAGTGAAAAAAGATGAGGACAGAATATTGAGTAGTGACTATGCATCCTGGCTTAGGATAGGGGTGTGAAATGCAAAGGAAAGGGAGAAATAGGAAAAGAACTCGTTGACATAACTAGCACAGATAATTTTAAAGAAAGCAAAAGAACAAGAATTTCAGGAAATAGGGAATAATCAAACTTTCAATTATTGTGGATGGTTCAATGAGAATAAAAAAATGAAAGAAGTCTTCAATTTTGGTGACGAAAACAGTTCTTAGTGACAACAGAACTTTTTTTTTTAATTATACTTTAAATTCTAGGGTACAAGTGCACAACGTGCAGGTTTGTTGCATATGTATACATGTGCCATGTTGGTGTGCTGCACCCATTGACTCATCATTTACATTAGGTATATTTCCTAATGCTATCCCTCCCCACTCCCCCAATCCCACAGCAGGCCCTGGTGTGTGATGTTCCCCTTCCTGTGTCCAAGTGTTCTCATTGTTCAATTCCCACCTATGAGTGAGAACTTGCGATGTTTGGTTTTTTGTCCTTGCGATAGTTTGCTCAGAATGATGGTTTCCAGCTTCATCCATGTCCCTACAAAGGACATGAACTCATCAGTTTTTATGGCTGCATAATATTCCATGGTGTATGTGTGCCACATTTTCTTAATCCAGTCTATCATTGATGGATATTTGGGTTGGTTCCAAGTCTTTGCTATTATGAATAGTGCCGCAATAAACATATGTGTGCATGTGTCTTTATAGCAGCATGAGTTGTAATCCTTTGGGTATATACCCAGTAACGGGATGGCTGGGTCAAATGGTATTTCTAGTTCGAGATCCTTGAGGAATCACCACACTGTCTTCCACAATGGTTGAACTAGTTTACCGTCCCACCAACAGTGTAAACTTGTTCCTATTTCTCCACATCCTCTTCAGCACCTGTTGTTTCCTGACTTTCTAATGACTGCCATCCTAACTGGTGTGAGATGATATCTAATTGTGGTTTTGATTTGCATTTCTCTGATGGCCAGTGATGATGAGCATTTTTTCATCTGTCTGTTGGCTACATAAATGTCTTCTTTTGAGAAGTGTCTGTTCATATACCTCGCCCACTTTTTGATGGTTTTTTTTTTCTTGTAAATTTGTTTGAGTTCTTTGTAGATTCTGGGTATTAGCCCTTTGTCAGATGAGTAGATTGCAAAAACTTTCTCCCATTCTGGAGGTTGCCTATTCACTCCGATGGTAGTTTCTTTTGCTGGGCAGAAGCTCTTTAGTTTAATTAGATCCCATTTGTCAATTTTGGCTTTTGTTGCCATTGCTTTTGGTGTTTTAGACATGAAGTCCTTGCCAATACCTATGTCCTGAATGGTATTGCCTAGGTTTTCTTCTAGGGTTTTTATGGTTTCAGGTCTAACATTTAAGTCTTTAATCCGTCTTGAATTAACTTTTGTATAATGTGTAAGGAAGGGATCCAGTTTCAGCTTTCTACCTATGGCTAGCCAGTTTTCCCAGCACCATTTATTAAATAGGGAATCCTTTCCCCATTTCTTGTTTTTGTTAGGCTAGTCAAAGATCAGATAGTTGTAGATGTGTGGTATTATTTCTGAGGGCTCTGTTTTGTTCCATTGGTCTATATCTCTGTTTTGGTACCAATACCATGCTATTTTGGTTACCGTAGCCTTGTAGTATAGTTTGAAGTCAGGTAGCGTGATGCCTTCAGTTTTGTTCTTTTGGCTTAGGATTGTATTGGCAATGCGGGCTCTTATTTGGTTCCATATGAAATTTAAAATCGTTTTTTCCAATTCTGTGAAGAAAGTCATTGGTAGCTTGATGGGGATGGCATTGAATCTGTAAATTACCTTGGGCAGTTTGGCCATTTTCATGATATTGATTCTTCCTATCCATGAGCATGGAAAGTTCTTCCATTTGTTTGTGTCCTCTTTTATTTCATTGAGCAGTGGTTTGTAGTTCTCCTTGAAGAGATCCTTCACATCCCTTGTAAGTTGGATTCCTAGGTATTTTATATTCTTTGAACCAATTGTGAATGGGAGTTCACTCATGATTTTGCTCTCTGTTTGTCTGTTATTGGTATATAAGAATGCTTGTGATTTTTGCACATTGATTTTGTATCCTGAGACTTTGCTGAAGTTGCTTATCAGCTTAAGGAGATTTTGGGCTGACACGATGTGGTTTTCTAAATATATAATCATGTCATCTGCAAACAGGGACAATTTGACCTCCTCTTTTCCTAATTGAATACCCTTTATTTCATTGTCCTGCCTGATTGCCCTGGCCAGAACTTCCAACACTATTTTGGAAAGCAGTGGTGAGAGAGGGCATCCCTGTCTTCTGCCAGTTTTCAATGGGAATGCTTCCAGTTTTTGCCCTTTCAGTATGATATTGGCTGTGGGCTTGTCGTAAATAGTTCTTATTATTTTGAGATATGTCCTATCAATAACGAATTTATTGAGAGTTTTTAGCATGAAGGGCTGTTGAATTTTGTCAAAGGCCTTTTCTGCATCTATTGAGATGATCATGTGGTTTTTGTCTTTGGTTCTGTTTATATGCTGGATTATGTTTATTGATTTGCATACATTGAACTAGCCTTGCATCCCAGGGATGAAGCCCACTTGATCATGGTGGATAAGCTCTTTGATGTGCTGCTGGCTTCAGTTTGCCAATATTTTATTGAGGATTTTGCATCGATGTTCATCAGGGATATTGGTCTAAAATTCTCTTTTTTGGTTGTGTCTCTGCCAGGTTTTGGTATCAGGATGATGCTGGCCTCATAAAATGAATTAGGGAGGATTCCCTCTTTTTCTATTGATTGGAACAGTTTCAGAAGGAATGGTACCAGCTCCTCCTTGTACCTCTGGTAGAATTCGGCTGTGAATCCGTCTGGTCCTGGACTTTTTTTGGTTGGTAAGCTATTAATTATTGCCTCCATTTCAGAGTCTGTTATTGGTCTATTCAGAGATTCAACTTCTTCCTGGTTTAGTCTTGGGAAGGTATATGTGTCTAGGAATTTATCCATTTCTTCTAGATTTTCTAGTTTATTTCTGTAGAGGTATTTATAGTATTTTCTGATGGTAGTTTGTATTTCTGTGGGATTGGTGGTGATATCACATTTATCGTTATTTATTGCATCTATTTGATTCTTCTCTCTTTTCTTCTTTATTAGTCTTGCTAGTGGTCTATCAATTTTGTTGATCTTTTCAAAAAACCAGCTCCTGGATTCATTGATTTTTTGAAGGATTTTCTGTGTCTCTATTTCCTTCAGTTCTGCTCTGATCTTAGTTATTTCTTGCTGCTAGCTTTTGAATGTGTTTGCTCTTGCTTCTCTAGTTCTTTTAATTGTGATGTTAGGGTGTCAACTTTAGATCTTTCCTGCTTTCTCTTGTGGGCATTTAGTGCTATAAATTTCCCTCTGCGCACTGCTTTAAATGTGTCCCAGAGATTCTGGTATGTTGTGTCTTTGTTCTCATTGGTTTCAAAGAACATCTTTATTTCTGCCTTCATTTTGCTATGTACCCAGTAGTCATTCAGGAGCAGGTTGTTCAGTTTCCGTGTAATTGAGTGGTTTTGAGTGAGTTTCTTCATCCTGAGTTCTAGTTTGATTGCACCGTGGTCTGAGAGACAGTTTGTTATAATTTCTGTTCTTTTACATTTGTGAGGTGTACTTTACTTCCAACTATGTGGTCAATTTTGGAATAAGTGCAGTGTGGTGCTGAGAAGAATGTATATTCTGTTGATTTGGGGTGGAGAGTTCTGTAGATGTCTATTAGGTCCACTTGGTGCAGAGCTGAGTTCAATTCCTGGATATCCTTGCTAACTTTCTGTCTCGTTGATCTGTCTAATGTTGACAGTGGGGTGTTAAAGTCTCCCATTATTATTGTGTGGGAGTCTAAGTCTCTTTGTAGGTCTCTAAGGACTTGCTTTATGAATCTGGGTGCTCTGTATTGGGTGCATATATATTTAGGATAGTTAGCTCTTCTTGTTGAATTGATCCCTTTACCATTATGTAATGGCCTTCTTTGTCTCTTTTGATCTTCTTTGGTTTAAAGTCTGTTTTATCCAAAACTAGGATTGCAACCCCTGCCTTTTTGTTTTCCATTTGCTTGGTAGATCTTCCTCCATCCCTTTATTTTGAGCCTATGTGTGTCTCTGCACGTGAGATGGGTGTCCTGAATACAAAACACTGATGGGTGTTGACCCTTTATCCAATTTGCCAGTCTGTGTCTTTTAATTGGAGCATTTAGCCCATTTACATTAAGGACATCCACACCAAAACCCCATCTGTATGTCACCATCATCAAAGACCAAAGGTAGATAAAACCACAAAGATGGGGAGAAAAACAGAGCAGAAAAGCTGAAAATTCTAAAAATTAGAGCGCCTCTCCCTCTCCAAGGGAACGCAGCTCCTCACCAGCAACGGAAGAAAGCTGGACGGAGAATGACTTTGATGAGTTGTGAGAAGAAGGCTTCAGAAAGGAGGAAGTTCGAACCCATCGCAAAGAAGCTAAAAACCTTGAAAAAAGATTAGACAAATGGCTAACTAGAATAACCAGTGTAGAGAAGTCCTTAAATGACCTGATGGAGCTGAAATGGCATGAGAACTACATGACAAATGCACGAACTTCAGTAGCCGATTTGATCAACTGGAAGAAAGGGTATCAGTGATAGAAGATCAAATGAATGAAATGAAGTGAGAAGTTCAGAGAAAAAAAGAGTTAAAAGAAATGAACAAAGCCTCCAAGAAATATGGGACTATGTGAAAAGACCAAATCTATGTCTGATTGGTGTACCTGAAAGTGATGGGGAGAATGGAACCAAGTTGGAAAACACTCTGCAGGTTATTATCCAGGAGAACTTCCCCAACCTAGCAAGGCAGGCCAACATTCAAATTCAAGAAATACAGAGAATGCCACAAAGATACTCCTCGAGAAGAGCAACTCCAAAACAAATAAGTGTCAGATTCATCAAAGTTGAAATGAAGGAAAAAATGTTAAGGGTAGCCAGAGAGAAAGGTCTGGTTACCCACAAAGGGAAGCCCATCAGACTAATAGCGGATCTCTCCGCAGAAACTCTACAAGCCAGAAGAGAGTGGGGTCCAATATTAAACATTCTTAAAGCAAACAATTTTCAACCCAGAATGTCATACCCAGCCAAACTAAGCTTCATAAGTGAAGGAGAAACAAAATCCTTTACAGACAAGCAAATGCTGAATAAAACGGTTTTATTTGAATTGAGGAAGCTAAACTATGGCCGGTAAGGAATAAAAATTTTATAAATACAAGAAAGCAAAATCATATGGCCATATTTTTAAAGAAATTTGGAAATAAAAGAAAGGATAGTGGCTGAGTGGTTGGTTAACTTAGAAGTTTGCAAGATCATGGTCTGATCATTGATAACTATTGTTAAAACTTTTAGCAGAAGGAAAATTATTTCAACTCAAAAAATTAAAGCTATGAACACTTAAGTTTAAAGTCATCACAGTTTTCTAAATATCCCCAAAATGTTGTACATTTTGATTCTGAAATACTTACAGAAATATTTTACATTTATATTACACTTTGAATTTTACAGCAACTTTCCTGGTTTCAAAGCACTGTGATGCTTAAAATAATCATATGAGTAAAAACGATGTGTAACCTTTTGTTTCCAAGTGGGGAAATATGTTTTCTGAGAAACCACTTGACTTTGCAGAATGAGAGGCATTGTTCAGGCCAAACTCAGTACTAATCCTAGCACTAATTATCTCTCCACTACAACCAGTAGGTTCCCAAGCAGTTGCCTTCAAAATTCATGACCAAGTAGTGACTTTGAAGATCTTAATAACCTAGATATGTTTAAATGTACAAAGGTAGGTGTCCCATCACTACTGTTCCTGAGGCAATAAACAATTTCAATACCAATCATTGGTCACTAGTTTCACACCCCTTTTCATTCACTATTCTTTCTCATAAAACCATTACTTGAGTCGATATGGCAGTCTCTATTTTAGAACAGAAATAAATAAACTGAGCCACTTGTGTTAAGTTCACAAAATAGGTCAGTGACAGAGCTGGCACTAAAATTTAAAAATACCAAATCCTTATCCAGCTGCTTTAACTGAGTAACTCTATTTTTATAAAACTCATTCTACTTATTATAACAGGTTTATGGTGCTACAGACCTTATATAAGTACATATTCCACATGTATATTTATACACACTTATAAAATATTTGATTTTATATACTTGAATTATGAAATATTATATTTTCAGTCAACTTGTAGGATAGAAAATTTCCTTTTCCTCAACTTGTAGTATAGAAAATTCCCTTTTACTTCCTATCTACAAAAAAAAAACAAGAACTGAAAAAGTTTCTCCTCATTTTTTTTTTTAATTAAAAAAATACACCCTGTTCTAGACATGCCTTTGGTGTCCATGGAGCTATGCAAGCTCTTAGGTAATATATCGCAAAGTAAGAGGAGAAGTTTATAAATGTGATAGATCTAAGGAAATTATAAATGTGATAGATCTAAGGAAATAAAAGATAATTATAGCTTAGATATCAAGCATCATTTCAGAATATAAACAATGTGAGTTCAGGTTGTCTGGCTTCTTATCACTACCTAAGGGGAAAGTAATGACCCCTGTAAATATCTAGTACCCATGAAACTGTAACAAAATGTTGTTTAGAGATGTCTACTGATTGTGAAATTAACTTCATGGAAAATAACTTAATGTATATCGCACCAAAGACAGAGGAAGCATAAAATATATAATATTGCAGTTACAGGCTACATAAAATCTTATTGGATCAGTGATAAATACTTGCACTCCAGCGATTTTACTGTTTTACTGACTACCTTCTTTGGGAATGTTTACAAAATACATGGACAACTTATTAATCATTTTAAAATACAGTAATTTTAAATCTAGTAGCATGAAATTGTGTGCAAAGCAGTCACTCTGAAAAGTTTTTAATTAATGGGATAATTTTCCAGTCAAAAACTATCTTGCCTAAATAAAGTTCCCTGTATACAGAGAAAATATTTACAAGGCACATGAAGACTAGAAGGCTCTTGTCCAGAAATTAATGTTATACAAATAAAAAGTGTTTTTGATTGTGATGCTAATCACATTTTAAAATACATTGGTGTTTATATTAAATATTGAATAGCAAGCTGTTATTATTTATGACAGATATCTGCATTTACTTCTTCTGGTTCCTGAATTTTTAAATACTTTTTGTGATTTTTAGTTCTTATTTCTGCCAATCAGATTCTACCGTGGTGTTACTGGTTCACAAGGATGTCAATGAGCTATTTAATTTTCCATTTAATACTCATGTGATTAATTTGGGATGATGAGGATGTGCTTGTTATTTCATAAATGAATTATTCATGCCAAAGACAGTATTACCCATGAATATAAGCAAGTAATATTAAGCAAGGAAGGGTTATGACCATAAAGCCATCATACTTAAAATCTAAAGACAGAAAAGAGGAAAAAGTAAATTTCAAAAAATGCAATTAGTTGAACAATGAAAATATATAGATGTACATATATATAATTTCCCCTCAAGTAGTATCATATGTATGTATATGCATACATACATATGCATACATATGTATATGCATGCATATATATGCATACATGTATACATATACACATATGCATATACATACATATACATATACATGCATATACATACATATACATATACATGCATACATATACATGCACACATGTGTATATATGCATACATATATACATCTTGCCTATATATGTATACATATATATGTATATACATATATACATACATAGATACATATACATATATAGACATACATATATGTATATACATATATACATATATAGACATACATATATGTATATACATATATACATATATGTGTATATATATACGTATACGTATATACATATACATATACGTATATATACATATACATATATACATACATATATACATATACGTATATATACATATATACTTATATACATATATACATATATACATATATACGTATATACGTATACATGTATACGTATATACGTATACATGTACATATATACATGTACATATATACATATACCCATATACCCATATATACATATATACATATATACATAAACATATATACATATATACATACATATGATAGGATATGTATGTGTATATACATAGGATATGTGTGTGTGTGTATATATATATATGTAATTTCCCCTTAAGTATCATAAATAAGTTGTGACACCTCACAAATGTCATTTCTCAAAGTCCTAGGCTCAATTGATCCTCCTGATTCAGCCTTCCAATACTGCTAGTATTACAGGAATGATATAACTGTTGTGAAAACTCTTATTAAACAATAGATTTGTAGTTTAATACACTCTAATTAAACCACAAATCTCTTTTTTTTTTCTTTTTGAGACAGAGTCTCGCTCTGTCTCCTAGGCTGGAATACAGTGGCATGATCTTGGCTCACTGAAAATTCTGCCACCTGGGTTCAAGCAATTCTTCTGCCTCAGCCTCCCAAGTAGCTGGGACTATAGGCACGCCACCATGCTCGGATAAATTTTGTATTTTTAGTAGAGACGGGATTTCACTATGTTGGCCAAGCTGGTCTCAAACTCCTGACCTCAGGTGATCCTTCCATCTCAGCCTCCCAAAGGGCTGAGGTTATGGGGTGAACCAACACGTGCAGCCCACAAATCTCATTTCTATGGATTTAAATACTTATTATACCACTGCGATTTTATGGTCCCTCTATTCACTATCACCTCATCCCACTCAATCTTCAAAACTGAATTCAGCCTTCTCATCTATATTTCAGATGTAATCGACTCCAAAATTGTGATTCGTGTTCTCTTCAAAGCAAATTCTTTCTGATTGGAAAGGTAGAACAATAGACACTTTGGACCATATGGCTTTTATTTCGAGCCTGGATGCTGATGATGCTGATGAATACAGCCACAAAGAAGCAAGCCAAAAAAGCGCTGTCTCTGTCTTTTCTCATTTATGAAATAGATATTATTATGTATGTTTCCCCATTGAGGAAACAATGCTTCAGAGAAAATATGTAACCTCATTATTATGCTATCATCAGTGTGACATAGACTCAGTATTTGAACTAAGTCTCCTTAGCCCAAAGTTGTTTTATTTTTACCGTGTTGACTTATTTCTGAGGAATTACACATTAAGATCAAACATGCTGGATTGAATAAGTATATTTCTGTTTGCTGCCTCCAAAATCCCACGGAGATTATAGTAAAGGGAAGTATTATCAAAATCAGAAATTCAAGAAGATAGAGGAAAGGAAGAGACAATACATAATAGAAGTAAATGTATGGAAAATTAAGAGGAGATGTAGGGTAACTAATATGGCAGAAAGGAAAGTTCAAACTCCTGCTGGAATTCCCAGACTAGATTAAGGCCAAAGTGTGGGTCAGGGTTTAAAAAGTAGTTATGACTGAAAACTTGAAAAAGATTTAAAACTTAAAAAATTCCCCATAAGTTCCTTTCCCTAATTTTCCCATTTAGGCAATTACTCTATTTCAGCCTAGCAGAAGACCACAGTTTCAGGGAAAAAAATGAAGCTGAAAAAATGTAGTGTAGGGAGAATAAGCACAGTTTAGGGTAGAAGAGATGTGCTATCCTGAAAAGTGGACATGGAGAATTCACATCTGAATGTGAATTCCCTGGCCCACCTAAGCCCCTAAACTCTCAGAACGCTGTCTAGGAAATTCACACCACATCAACACCACCAAAGCTATACCCACTCTGCCCCAGTCATGAAACTGGAGGATTCCTCTCTGGAATAACTGATCAGCCCAGAAAAAAAGCCCTGTAGAACTTTCAATTCAGTCCCTCAGGGAAACAGCAGTCTCTGCCCAATCATTCTGTGGCCTTTCGTATATTCACTGGCTTGTTTTATCTTTTTTTTTCTAGTTTTATCGCCGTATAATTGGCAAATAAAAATTGAATATATTTAGGATGTACAAGGTGATCATTTGATACATGCAGACATTGTGAAATGATTACCAGAATCGAGTTAACTTGACAATAATAGTATAGCCACTTTAGCTCTCTTATCATTGCTGTTTGCATGGTGTATTTTTTCCATCCTTTAACTTTCACCCTCTTTGTTTTTGTTTTGTTTTGAAACGGTCTCACTCTGTCACCCAGGCTGGAGTGCAGTGGCACCATCACAGCTCACTGAAGCCTTAACTTCCCAGGCTCAAGCAATCCTCCCACCTCACCCTCACGAGTAGCTGGACCACAGGTACATGCCCCTACGCCCAGTACTCTTTATTTTTTGTAGAGACGGGCTCTCACCATTTTCCCAGGCTGGTCTTGAACTCCTGGGCTCAAGCAATCTGCCCACCTCAGCCTCCCAAAGTGCTTGGATTACAGGCATGAGCCACTGTACCGAATTGACTTTCAACCCACTTGTATCTTTGAATCTAGAGTGTGTATTACAAAGACACCATATAGTTAAATCCTGTTCTTTTTCTAAATTTAATCTAATAACACCTGACTTTTTATTTGATTTTTAATTCATTTATATTTAATGTTGTTATGACTATAGTCAGATATAAATGCCCTTTTACATTTGGTTTACTATAAGGCTCATGCCATTTTTGCTCCACTTTTACTGTCTTTTTTTTTTATCACATGGATACTTCCTAGTAACATTTTAATTCCTTTAATAATTGTCAAATATATTCTTTAAATGTTCTTAATGATTATGCCAAGACTTAAAATATATACATCTTAATTTATCAAAGTCTACCACAAATTTTTATTAGCTTGATTCCTGTGGAATATGAAAATTTTACACCTGTATAGCTACATTCCCCACGTTTTTGTGCTATTATATTTATACATATTATATTTATGTATGTTACAAACCCGAAAATACAATGGTATAAGTATTTTATTTTGGAATCTTATATCTTTTTTTAAAGATGAAAGAAGACATAAGAACAAATGCGTATTTACAGAGTTTGTTATATTAATCTTCCTATTTATAACAACTGATTTAAATTTTTTTTTCCTGTGGATACTAGTTACCATATGGTGTCATATACTTATACCAATAACACTTTGCTCCCACCCACACAGTGTTTTTGTCAAATATTACATTTCTATGTGTTAAAAGCTCAACAATTTAATTATATACATATTATTTTATCTAATTACTTTTAAATCAGTTTTTAAAAAAAGAATAAATATGCAGTTATAATGACTTGTATTATTACCAATATAGTTGCTTTTACTGGCACCCTTTTGCTTGTGTGTTGATTCGAATTACTGTCTGGTGTAACTTGCTTGCAGCCTGGAGAACATTCTTTACTTTTTAATAATTTTCTAAAGTGGAACTCCTACAAAATTTTGTGTTTTTGCCTATCTGGGAAATTCTTTCAATCATGTGTCATTTAAAAAATGGAATACAGTCTGAGAAATGTGTACTTAGGGAATTTCATTGTGTAGGAACAAATTTCATTGTTGTGGGAATCTATACCTAGCCTAATCATATAGCCTTTTGCTCCTAACCTGTACAGCATATTACAGTACTGAATATTGTAAACAATTATAATACAATGGTAAGTATTTATGTTTCCAACTGTATCTAAATATAGAAAAGATACAGTAAAAATATAGTAATACATTTTTCATGAAACCACCTTAAGGTGTGGTCCATCATTGACTGAAAATTCATTATGTGGCACTTGACTGTATTTTACCTTCATTTTAAAAAGATACTTTTGCTGGATATAAGATTGTTGGTTGAAAGCTTTATTGTAGTTTGTTTTGTTTTACATTTTCAGTGCTTTGAATATATTGTCCCACTGCTTTCTGGCCTTCATAGTTTCAAAAGAGAAGTTAGTTGTTAATTTTATTGGGATTCCATTCTTTGTAATGCCTCATCTTTTTCTTATGGCTTTCAAATTTTGGCTTTTAATATTTTGACTATGATGTGTCTGGGTGTGATTATCTTTGTATTTATTCTACTTGGAGTTAATTGGTCTTCTTGGATGTGTAGATTATTGTTTTTCATCAAATTTGGGAAATGTAAGGTAATATAGTCTTAGGGGTACTATTTTTAAAAGATTGTAAAGAAAGACCAATCTTTGGCTGTGAAATTTGGCCACAGGCATGAATTACGTGCTCATGTACTTAAATAGCTCATGTACTCAGAGCTTTCAATCTGCTCTGTGGTGTTTCTCCCTTAAATAGCAGAAGGTGTAGCATGATCACCAGATGTATTAGTGTTCTACTGTTGTGTAAAAAATTATCATATTATAAACTTAGAAGCTTAAAATGATATCCATTTACTGGCAGTTGATCCATGTTTCATTTTCCAGCCTACAGAACTATGAGCTAATAAATGTGTCTTAAAGACTAAAGTCAAAATGCCAGTCAAGCTGTATGATTGGAGCCTGATTAGAGAATAATCTGTTTGCGAGATCATTCAGGTAGTTGGTCACAATCAATCTCTTACAATATGGTTTTAGAAGTGAGGTTCAAGTTTTCCTGCTGATTTTTTGGTTGGAGGAACTCTCAGCTATTTGAGACTAACCTCAGATCCTGGCCACAGACCAGTTTGCTTCTTCAGGACCAACAGAAGTATCCCTCTCTAGTCTGCCAAGATGGAGCACCATACAATGTAATTTAATTAACATAGCCAATCAAGGGAAAAACGACTCCATCATATCCATACACAAGGAGAGAGGTTTATATAAGGCAGGTATACCAGAGGCAGGAATCTTAATTCTGCATGAACCACTGGATATTTCTACATATTTGAAAAATCCTTTGCTAATAAATTCATAGAAAACGAGTAAGAAAGGAAAAGGAATCAGAGGAAATAGTGGTACAACATGAAGCAAACAAAAGATATTTTTTTAAAAAAACCTATAATTAATATGTCCAGAAGGATAAGAAAATACCTTTTTTTCAAGAAACAAGAACAGGAAAGGATAAATAACATAATCAGAAGAGGATAAAGAGATATTTGAAACTAAAACTATGATGTTGAATATTAAAATCAATATCATATTTTGAAGGTAAAGACAATATTCCAAAAAGCATGACAAATAAAAAATAGATATTAAATGAGAAAAAACATAAGACAATTAGAGGCACAATACAGTAACTCTAATATCTAAATGTTACCATTTCTAGGAAGAAAAAAATTAGAAAAGTAATTTAGGTAGGAAATAATACAAGAACATTTTCCTGAATGAATAAAAATATTTCCAGATTAAAAAGACCTATCCAGGCCGGGCGCGGTGGCTCACGCCTGTAATCCCAGTACTTTGGGAGGCCGAGGCGGGCGGATCACGAGGTCAGGAGATCGAGACCATCCTAGCTAACACGGTGAAACCCCGTCTCTACTAAAAATAGAAAAAATTAGCCGGGCGTGGTGGCGGGCGCCTGTAGTCCCAGCTACTCGGGAGGCTGAGGCAGGAGAATGGCGTGAACCCAGGAGGCGGAGCTTGCAGTGAGCTGAGATCGGGCCACTGCACTCCAGCCTGGGCGAAAGAGCAAGACTCCGTCTCAAAAAAAAAAAAAAAAAAAAAAGACCTATCCAAAACCTTGTAAAATAAGTGAAAATACATTTACAACAAATCATATAATTATGTAAATTCTGGTAATACAGAGAAAATCCTAAAAGTTTTCAGTAATAAAAGTAAAAAAATCACAGGAAATATCTGGTATCAGAATGGCATAGAACATCTCAACCGCAGCACTAGAGATAGAGGAAAATGAATTAGTATCTCCAAAATTATTGAAATGGGAGAGTTCCCTGAACCCCACCCCCCACCCCTCCCTCAGGGTGTGTGACAAGGGTGTGGCTTATCTTTTCTGCCACAGTGTGCTCAAACCAAACCCCTTACAGGAGGGGACACACGCAAATGGGCAGGTGCAGGAGCTGTGGTGAGCTCTTTCGGGCTCTGGCCACAAGGTAGCATCTAGGGTGGATGCCTGCAACTCCTGAAGCCCCAGTGGGAGTGTTACAGTGCTCTTTTACCTCTGCCATCTGCAGATGGCTTAAGTGTTAACCAGCTCAGTGCCCTCTTGGTACCCAGGTCCTTGTCTGACATTCAGGAAGAATCAGGTCCCATGGAGAAATTGAAGGATAGTAAATATGTGGGATTTTATTGCTGGATGGAGGTAGCTCTCAGAGGAATGGATGGGGAGCTAGAAAGGGGATGGAGTGGAAGATAATCTTCCACTGGAGTTCAGCTGTCCCACAGCTGATCTTCTCTCTGATAACCCCCAGCCGAACTCCTCTGAATATTCAGATGCTCCTTCTCTTCTCTCCTTCTCTGTCATGCTGCTCTTCTTTTCCTCTGCTCTTCCACTCATCTGCTTGTGGAGCCTGGGATTTGGGGTTAATATGGGTATAGGATCGGGGGACGGGGGGGGCCAAAAGGCAACATTTGGATATGAAAACAGAAATGCCTGTTCCCATTTAGGGTGGTGGGTTTCCAGGCTTGAGGGTGGGGCATTTGCTGGGGAACTGCCCTCTTCTACCCAGTATCTCCTTTCCTCCTGTCCATATCCTTATGAGGAAAGAATATTTGCAGTATAAACTCTTATATCCATCCCAAATATCAATCAGTGAAAGAACAGAATAAAAACATTTAGACATGCAGTATCTAAAAAAAGTATAACTCTCATGCCACGTTTCTTAAGAATCTACCAAGCATGTGCTCCATTGAAATGTGGGAGTAAAACAAGAAAGACGAGAAAGTGATATCTTGAAACTAAGAGATTCAACACTACAGAAGAGAAAGGAAATATCCACAATTAAGGCAAAGGGAGATCTCAAAACAATGTCTATTCCAGCATTGAGAGCAATCTGTAATTTATAGGTAAAAACCTCCAGGAAAGATGACTTCAAGAATAAAAGTTATTCTTGAATAACTTGAAGAATAAAAGTTATCCACATTTATTCTAATGTGGACAAATGCATTGATAGGAGCATTACAGATTTGCCATAAATTTTGGAATGTATTAATGACAGATACATAGATGACTTTGTATTGCCCCTCTGAAAAAACAATAAATAAATACCTACAATGGAAATGTAGAGAGTGGCCACACGACACTTTATAAAAAGATAATATCGTAATAATAATAATAGATAATAATCATAGTTAGCTATGTGGCCCAACTTCAACATTATTCACAGGGTCATAATTAAGTAAATATTGAATGTTAATTTAAACCAGAAGTGTGGATATATAAATAATGAGAAGGTGGGAGATGAAATTATTAATGTTTGAGGAAGGATGGTGTAAGAGAACTATGTTGGAAGTCATAGGTAAAATTTAAATTAGAAAAATCGAAGCATATCACTAGGAGTGTATTATTTCAAAATATACAGTTTATCAGCAGAAGAACCAGGAAAAAAAAAAAAAAGAAATCGGTGTTTGCCACCATGGAATAGAACTAAGGGGAAGTCAGCATGTGTCCTTTGTTACTATAAACAAAATTAATCCATTCGGACTTATATTACAAAGTGCTATAAACTGGAGAGTGTATAAACAACAGAAATGCATTTCTCCCACTTCTCAAGACTTGTAAGTCCAAGATCAAGGTGCAGGCTTATTTAATGTAGAGTGAGGGCCTGCTCTGTGGTTCATAGGTGGTGCCTTCTAGCTGTGTCCTTACATGGTGGAAGAGAGATATCTCTCTTGGGCTTCTTTTAGAAGGGCACTAATCCCATTCATGCAGGTTCCGCCCTTGTGATCTAATCACTGCATAAAGGCCTCACTTCCTAAACTGTCACTTTAGGAGTTAGGATTTCAACACATAATTTTTGGAGAAACACAAACATTCTGACTATAGTGAATACTAATCTGGGGTGCATTTCTTAAAGAGAAACTTCCCTGTGTCCTAAAAATGAAGCTTCACCTCTCATGCTTACAGTTGCAGCAATTCATCATTCAGTTTTTGGAAACCCACTGTCATTCATCCTCCATGCTGAAGCAAGATAATTAATATAAAGCCTGCCACATGAAATGCATTCATGAAATGATGGTTCCCTTCCCGTCTTCCTTCATTCTATGTTAGATCATGTCATCCCTCTGCTTAAATTCCTGAATGGCTCTCTTTAGTTTTCACATACAATTTTTAAAGTGTACTTAGCACTCAAATGCCTTTGATATTTGACCTGTGTCCACTTTTCAAGACTCACCCTACTCGCTGCCCTCTGCCCCATACAGTCCCATCACCAGTCATGCAATGAGCCATTCATGATATTTAATTCTCCTGCACCTTTGCACTTGCCATTCACTCTGCTGGGAAGCATCTCCTTGACCAACTCCACGTCTCCGTCTATATAACTCCCACCTTTTCTTCAAGTCTCCACACCAAATTCACTCTGTATAGATATTTTCCTGAATATTCATTCCCAAACAGCTCCTCTTCCTCTTTTTAGTATGTTTTCTAGCACAATAAACAATATTAAAATCCACAGTTTCCCAAATTCTGCCTCGATGCTATTCAAGATTCCTTCTTCTCATCTATCTCCTATGTGAAATCAAAGACTAAATTCAGTGAATTCTACTGACAATATCTCCCCAAGCACATCTCTTTTCTCCTATCAACTGCCTGTCTCAATGTCAATTTAGAACCGTATCATTTCTCTAGAATATTATAGCATCCTGTGTCTTTATTTTCTGTCTTGCCCCCGTTCTAATCCATTACCCATACAGTAGCTATAGTGTGAAAGGAGTTGCATGTTTACTGCTTCCCTAGTTCACAGAGAAATTTCACACTGATTACATCTAGCTCCATCCTGTGCATGAAGCAAGTTTTTCCCTTCATTTTGCCATGACCCACCAAGTTGCCTAAATCTCTACTTTCCATTCTAGTAGAGAGCTCAGTTAAAATTGTAAGGACCATCTGTTTCTGAGTTTTTTATAATCAATAGAATGATAGGGTTGAAGGAAAGCAAAAGCTGAGGAAATATCACTGTGTTGTTTTTTGTTTTTGTTTTTGTTTTGTTTTGAGACCAAGTCTCACTCTGTAGTCCAGGCTGGAGTGCAGTGGTGCGATCTTAGCTCACTGCAGCCTCCAACTCCTGGGTCCCAGTGATTCTCGTGCCTCAGCCTCCCAAGTAGCTGGGATTACAGCTGGGATTAGCCCACTCGGCTAATTTTTGTATTTTTAGTAGAGACGCGTTTTCATCATATTGGCCAGAACAGTCTCGAACACCTGATCTCAAGTGATCTGCCTGCCTAGGCCTCCCAACGTGCTGGGATTACAGGCATGAGCCACCATGCCTGGCCAGAAGTGCCACCATGCCTGGCCAGAAGTGCCACTTTGAATTGATGGTCCATAAGCTGACCATTGATGTATTTTAATTCTCTCTGCACAAGAAAGAGAGTCAGTTTCCAAGTAGCAACCTAGTACTTTACAGCCTTGCTACTCAAACCAGGGTTCATAGACCAGTAGCTGTGGCATCTTCTGGGATCTTGGAAGAAATAATGCAGATTTTCAAGGCTCATCCCAATCCTACTAAATTTAAAATATGCATTTTCACCATATATCAGGTGACACACATGTACATTAAAATTTGAGAAACTACTCTCTAAACGAAGTTTCCTCTTCATCCACCCTCCCATCCTCACCCAGGCCCTGCTTCCTCCAAGATTAAATGTCTTTCTTTTTCAATTGCCATGGCCTCTTTCTCCATTCTTGCTTTGAACTTTATCTAGATTCTGAAAGCAGAAAAACATACTCTGCTATCATGCATGTAAATCTTTGTTTGGAACCTTGGTCAGAAGCTTCTTTTGAGTCCTCGTCTCTGTTTGTAATTCCAGAATCTGTGAGTCACACTCATCAGATTGATCTGGAAAGGGAAATGGCCCTCAGGGTACAGGTGAAAGGATTCTTTGAGTGCTAAGGGGCAGAGAACCTCACAGGAAACACCAGTTTAAATGTGTGAAATTAATCCTAACACTTGAATATATTAAAATACAAATATATAAGCATGCCAGGTTATATCATAAAAAGCCTTCAGTGGTAATCTCAAGCTCTCAGGAGAACATTCTTTTCGAAATGGCTTTCAAGGCTGTGTTGAACATTTATTATTTTCATGGGCCATTTATTTTTCTTCTGATTTTTTTCTCGAAGCAACTACTATTTTCCCATTTTAGACCACCTGCTTCAGATAAAGCTGCTTCTATCTTTAGTTTCAGGGGTAGGCATGAAACCTAAAGCCAGCCAATCTGCACATGGCCAGTGTGGCTAGACAGCTATAGTCCCATGACCCAAGCCAAATCAGTCAGACTCAAAAAATCACAGGACTTTCACCTTAAAAAGGGAGTTGGCAAACATTTTTATTATTATTATTATACTTTAAGTTTTAGGGTACACGTGCAGAATGTGGCAAACTTTTTTGTAGCAGGCCAGATGGTAAATGGTCTAAGCTCTGAAGACCCAGCCACAAACTCTCTCAATCACATATTTATATTTCTTTTGTTTGTTGGATTACAAGTCTTGAAAATACTTGTTAAAATCTTAGCTTGCTAGTCTCATAATAAAAAGCTGCAGAACTGATTTGACCCTCAGGTCATAGTTCACCAACCTCTGCTAAATAATCAGGACAAAGGACTTGTCTTTTCTCCTGTATTAGAAACTGTGAGAAGGTAAGTCTTCCCACCATGAGAGGATAAATGGTTGGAGAAGTCAGAGCAGAAGGATAGAGAAAGATAAGATCCTGAGAATTTTGTTTGAACTCTATCAGTTCTACTCCTGGACTTCTGAGCTGCAGGAACTTGGAAATGTCCTTTTCACTTCAGTTATTGTAGATAAGATTTTCTTTCACTTGTGACTACCAAGAGTCCTAATATACAGATCCTTCTTGTTCTTGTCCCCACTTAGTTCACCAGTATCAGTGCTTGTAATAACCCAGCCTCACACTCTGTGCTTTGGTCATGATTTCTCTTGAGTTTATAAATGAAGCGTCACAGATCAATAACGACATGATGCTGAGAAACAGATAATGTTGAAAACACTGACTAGCAATTAGGGAAAATTTCCAAATAGATTCTCACCTCACCTCATATAACAAAATGAATCTCAGATAGATTAACTTGTTAAATGTAAAACTGTGTATAAAACTGGAGGTTTACCTTCAATAGAATTAAACAAATGTCATTTTTGTCAGTCAAGTTAGTAAATATTTAGAGGAATTATAATTTTCAATTCTGGAATAGGTTCTGGGGAAAGATATAATCATGCACTCAGGTGAAAGTATAATTATTTACAACTTTATAGAAAATATATTTTTAATATGAATAAAGATATTTTTTTAAGTTCATACTGTTTAACCAGCCACAGGAAACTAGTCAGAGAGATACGTAAAACTATGCACAAATAAAAATGTCCACTGCTTTGTAATTTAACATAGATTATAAAATTCAAAAATTCCAGAAGCTTAAAGACGGAAGACTATTTTAGAAGGTGAATATATTTTATTAGCATAAAAGTTATTAATAATCTTAGACATTTTAAATACTTAAAGATCTAAAATTTGATACATAACATATTCACAATTAAAATACCATCTTGTCAAATAATTATAATTCCTGGCAGTTTATAATAATTACAAAACATTAATAAATTGAGCTTTTAGCTACACCATTTACTAAATTAAATAATAGATTGAGCTTTTATCTACATCATTTGGTAATTTGGGACATTATACAAGGTATTCCTGCTTTCTAACCTTTATTTCTAGTAAGCAACAGGGACAAAAGAAAGCCTAATACTACAGTTGTTTTAAAGATTATGTAAGATTATTATAGTAGATGTTCCATAAATGTGAGCTTTTTCTACACACACCCCCACCTCCTGAATTTTTTTTATGGAGTTGTATCTTATAAAAATGTATGTGGGCATGCTTTCCAGTTGAATTATAATACATATACAGAGCATCATATGAATACAGATACCCAGTTTTAGTGATGAGACAATTGAACCTTAGAAACATGGTGATTGTCCAAGGTCACACTGGCAGTAAGCTGCAGATCTGAGATAAGAATCCATGTCTCCTGGTTCTCAGTTTCTTGCTGCAGAGTACACATGAAATATCAATGCTAAAATTTAGGCAGCCTGTAGAAACTGGAATGCCTAAAGGACATCTTCCCACTCCCACATTTTAACAATTACCTTCTTGTTTCAGAGGTGGTATCTGTGAAGCGCCCTGATTTGGCTGTGCCCCAACTTATTGTCTTCGTTTTGTTTTGTTTTTAATGGGGATTCAAATTCTGGCAATAATAAGGCTTGCTGGCATGTGAAATGCAAGAGTAGACTTTTCTTGACCATCTAGATTGGATACCTTTATAAGGAGGAGACTGATGATAATGAAGAATAATTAATGCTAAAAAACCTATCATTCTTTTAAAAAATGGGTTAGTTGATGTCTATCAAATAAGAGTTCATTTTAAAGACTGAATAATACTAGGAATGCATTTGTTGAATATTTTTCAAGATCCTCTATGACCACAAAGATTATTACAACATCATCATCTCTGTGTCTGCCTACTCACCTTTGGAAAACAAGAATATGAAACTAGAATAGATTATGCTTCATTCTGCATGATTGTTCCGAGCTGTGTGGGAGAGCTGTGTGTGTTCTTTCTTGCATATCTTTGTGGAAATATATGATAGTGATCCTGCTGGCCTGAGGACTGGTGGGTGTTGTACCATGTGGAGTTAGTTGTATGTTTGTGGGAAGAAAGCTGTGGGAGGCTGGTGTGATGTGTCTGGAACTCACATCAGTGTATGAGTTAAGGATGAGTCAAATGTGTACCTAACAGGCAGCAACATCTTTATATGTGCATAAGTGCAGCAAAATTTATTCTCTGTATACCTGGAATTAGATTTGAGCCTACCCATTGAAAAACCCAAGGAATCACTTCCATTATTACCTTCACAGTTAAATATAAACCAAAGGTAGTCATGGTAGCACAAGAGGTACCAATTTTCAAAACTATGGAAACTGTATTTCCATCACTACCAAGGAATGCAAGCAAACTTTCTAATTTACTTCCAGTTTAGAATCAGTGGTGCATTTCAACATGCTGTGCACAAAAGAATGTCAGAGAAAAAATTAAAATATATAGGACAAACTCACAATTTAGCATAGAATTATGTTTATCTTAAATGTTTAAAATTTGTTCTTAATAATATGATACATAGTGCAGAGTTTAAATCAATTGAAAACATACTTTTAATTACTCATTACTACTAATAATATTGCTTTGAGAGTTTATTAATCAATGTATTGCACATTAGTTGAAGCCTATTAATTATTCCTAGGTGTACAAAGTGAATAACATCTTCTTCTGGCCCTGCAATCTACTCTAAATTAAATGCATTTGGTTTAGTTTAGTTTTTTTTTTCACTGTAGGCAATGTATATCTCTATGCCTATATTTCCTGCAAAATATTAAAATTCTAGTATTACTATTTCCACAAATATGCTGCACATTTTTTAAAGGAAGGTTGACATATTTTATTTGCATATCAGTCTTAATATAGCAGGCATTCAATAAATATTGATAAATTGAATATTAATTGAAGCATTTATAAAATGTTGTGGAAATAGAAGGGAAAGTGAAGGCAGGAAAGTGTCTAAATCACATAGGAGCCTGGGTCTTGATGGGTGAATAACAGTTTCAATTATAGGTGTTAGTGTTTATCCTCCTGAAAGGCTATAGCATTAATCCCCACTTCTAATTCCAACACATCTCACTCCTAATTATAGAAAGAAGGTATTTGGTAGTAGCCTTACTGGCCCCTTCATGAAAATGGTTTCCTATAGAAAGCATGTATCTGGTAGTAGCAGCCTTACTAGTTCCCTCATGGTTTCCTATAGAAAGAAGGTATCTGGTAGTAGTAGCCTTACTAGCTCCCTCATGAAGATGGTTTCCTGGAAGGTAGTGTATAGCATTGAGTCAACATTTAAAGCTAACATAAAATGAAGTCAAACTCATTTTTCAGCCAGCAGCCACATCAAAAAGGTGTTTTATAACAAACAAAATAAATAAAAGATATTCTGTAAACAATGACACCCTAAATCTTACTTCGTTCATTCATTCATTTGGCAAATATGTATTGTGTACCTACTGTGTACCAGGCACTCTTCAAGATTTGTGGGGAAGAACTGTTTTCAAATTCCTTTTATTACTTCCCTAAAGGCAGAGACTGTGGGCCTAGCATGGCATACCTCATTCACAAAGAGGAATTTCTCCCAGCTCTTAGTTGACACATTCTAAAGTTAGCAAAAAATTACTTCAAAACAATGAGAAGCTTGTAAGATAAAGTTTGCAGATGATACATGTTTTTCTCTTGTTGAAGTTGCTTAGCCTGACTTTGGCAGGAGAAAGCTACAGATACTGTTTAACATATTAAGCTCAGTAGTTAGTCCACTAAGCTTTCTCTAAAAGAAAATCAGTAATTTGGAGATGTCAGAGGATCTCTGCACCCATATGCAGTATCTTCCCAAGGTTTTCCCATAACTAGCCCTTCTTGACATGGACTCTTCAAAGTGATAATTCAATGAGCAGACCCTTTAAAAAATCAGATGTCATGAAAAGAAATTGCCTGTCTATATACTGGTATCATCTCAAATTGTAGGGGGAAACGTTAGAATGAAGTCATCTTGAAATTTACATGTAATCAATCCTTGTATAGTCTATGGTCTGGACCAGTCATACCAAATGGTGCTTGATACACAGTATTGATAAAGCAATTTCCAGTTAATTTTTATGAGTTGTCCCTAGGAAGCTGTGTTAGATTACCTTTTGTCAACTCAGTGAGAGTATCTTCTCATTTCTATGCTGTGACTTTTCACAAGGGCTACAAGCCTAGGAACTACATTTCCTGGAATTTCTGGGTTAATTTCCGCCAATGAGAGGCACTCAAGGATTTGAAAGTAAGAAGCAAAGCAGGATGGTCTTCAACAAAAGTAAGATTTTGCGGAAGCTTCCTGTGAATCACCCACCTCAGTTCTAGAGCTGTGGCCATCACTACATAGTTTACTGCACATTTTTAAACTTCCATAACAATTCAAAAGTGATGGGACAATTTCCCTTTTTATTTTGATCCATTGATTAGGAAAGATTTATTGAGTGCTTTCTATGACTCTGGTACCGGCAAGGCTCTGTTTGTAGAAAATCAAATAAACATTTCCCTGCCCCAAAGGAACTTATTACAATTTTTATAAATATATGATGACAACAAAAAACAAAAAAGTACTCAAACCTACAGAGATTGGTGAGAGATTTCTCTCATTTACAGATAAAGAGAAGAGGCAATACTGGTTTTTCTTTCACTGAATATTGCACTCAGCAATTTGATCCTGTAAAGTTGCCAAGGCAATGCCAACGGACTATGACAGCATATGGGAGAAGACAGACATTCACATACACAGACACAGTGACTTTGTAAGCCTCTTTTATTAGATGCCACACTAAAAATAAAAGTTTCCATCAAGATTATGTTTTATCACATCAAAATAGCCTAATTTGCCAGGCTGTGGAAAATAGATGCTAAACCACTTCTGGCAGTTTGAAATGTGATCTAAATGTATTAGAAGATGACATTTCTTTTGCCACATGCACTTCAGAGGCTTCTGGCTAAATAGTAATACAAGTAGCACAAACAACAGAGTGAGAATCTTTATCACACTCACACTCTTTATTCTTATGTGCCCTAGTCGACACCCACCTCCTTATATCAGACTGAAAAGACTATGATGAAGAAATGATGAATAAATCATTTAGGTCAAGTATCTTTCTATATATAGTTGAAGCCATGATTTTAAAACTAAAGCACTTATAATCTTAAAATACTTTGGGCTACATGCAGGATGTCAATTTTACCTTTAACGTAAGTAAGAGACAGAGAGTTGTTTTTATAAGAGATGAACGGAGCATGAAACTTTGGATGTTATCTTTTCACTGAAATCATTGACAAAGCCAAAAAGAAACAGAATAATTTGTTTTTCATTTTGTATTTCAGTCTGGTCATTTCTCTTAAAAGAAAAAAATTCCTTTTACCCTTATGACACTACTTAGTTAAGCATGAATATTATATATGGAATAACTCATTAGATTAACTGACAGATTAACAATAATGTATTCAGGAGCACTTGATGATAAAGAAAACAAGAGCTCAAAATAACCTTAGCCAATAGAAGTCACGGACCTTTTCAGCACACAAATTTTTCTCTATTAATGGCTCTGTGGGTTCTCCACAGCTTTGTTCTACTTCTTTTTTAAAGTGTATTTTCCTTCCTTAACTTATTGTGAAGGGCCAAAATAATCACCTTCTTAATTAAGAAGCAAAGCCATAAATAATGGAAATCTCAATTATGTTAAGGTGAAAATAAGCCATTAATAACAAAATGGTGAATATATCCAGAGAAAATTAGGAAGTTCAACTAAATTATCTTAAAAGAAAATCTGATATTTTTGTAGAAGAAAATTACTAGTATAAGATTACAGTGAAACATAAACACCAAAGGCAGGATCAGATAAACAAATGAAGTTCACTTTAGGACCATGATCTGATCCCATGAAGACACTTGAGTAACACCATCAGTGCCACCAGGTAGGTGCTTGGGATAGTAGACAAGGCAATGTCATGATGTTGCCAAGCAGGACATCTGTCTTTAGTTGGTCCCCAAACTAACAGTGACATTGCTTATTACGATGCTTGAAATAGTGAATGGATGAATGAGTGAATGAATGAATGAATAAATAAATATAATACCCTTGATCAATCCAAGAGCACAGAAGATAAAGAAAATAGCAACAAACACAAGAATAACCTACTTCAGTTAGAGAAAGGCCATTCTCAAACTAAGTAATTGGAGACAATTTGCAGGAAATAGTGCAGGGAATAAACGTCCAAAGAAAACTTTTGATAAAAACCTGATGCTTGAAACAAAAATAAATATTTTATATTTGGTGTCTCCTGCTGAGTTTTACCATTCGCACTTTACCCTAATATTAAATCCTTACTGGAATTTTTTTTACATATGAACATGATATTCCTAGTAATTTCTAGAGAACAGTATGCTAGTCATAGTCATTATGCAAAAACTAATGACATGAATAAATATTTATCTCAGAACATATTAGTTAGTGTCAGAAATATACATACAGGATGTATCAGAATTATAATCATTTTATGAAGGATTCAATCAGAGTTAAAACCACATTGAGCTCTATTTAAATGTTATTAGCATAATAACTAAAACAACAAAATAACTTTCTAGTCAGGGGAGTAACAGGACATCATGGATGTGTAACAATATCTCATTCAACCTACAGTATCTATGAATATTTTACATAGTTTTTAATTCCTAAATTTGGCTATTTTTCAACACTGTTTTTACTTACACAAACATTATAGTAAGAAATATTCTATATATTCACAATAACATTCTGGACTGCAAGTTAGTGAAATAGCCAGACTGGACTCAGGATAAACAGGAAAATATTGTTATGTATATATATACACACTCCTGTAATATTTATAGAAGTGGGGTTTCAACCAAGACTCTACATTGGAGTCATCTAAGGGGCTTTTCAAGATTACCTAATGCATAGGACCCATCCTAGAACAAAGGAATCATAATTTTTAAAGTTGGGACAAAAATGTATGAGGTTGTACTAATGGTGCAGCCAAGATTAAGAACTGCCAGATTTAACAGAAAATATATATATAGTTAAAGTAACATCATCTCTCATTAAAATTACCTAGTGAAAGCATAAAGATGGTTTTCTGTAACATAGGAAAATATTAAGGATGGAAAATTAGCCTGCAAAATATTCTATGTAAAGGTAAAACATTGAATAAAATGGGGCAATAATAGTTACTTAAATTGCAGATCTTAAATTTTGTAATAATTTTCTCTATCTGCTATCATTTAGATCAAATTATAAATATCTAACCAGCCTAAAGGCCTCTCAACATATAAGAGGATCTTTATCATCAAACTAGATGAGATAGCAGTACTTAATAAGCAATGTTGAGAAGGAATGAGGTAAATTCATTTACAACATACTCTTTCTTCTTTCTCTCAAGAATATTCAAGGTTTTGCTCAAGCCTTCTAAAAATGAAACATCAAAGTTATAGATTAAAATCTTAATCAACACTTATCTTTTAGATTTTTATTCTTTGAAAACCAATTATTATATTGAGTTTTACATACCAAAGCCATATATACTCATTGTCTTTTATTTTTAAAAAACATTTTAATGTATATCCATATAACTCAAATAAAATACAGGAGTCTTTTATATGTTTTGCCTTTAACTATGACTCCCTATCCTATATATAGAAATCAAATTATTTTAGAACTGAAATGGACCTTCAGGTTCACACTTTTTTTTTAAATTCCTCACCTCAAGCATATACCATTTCTTTGTGCTACAAGCATTTGAATTATACTCTTTGAGTTATTTTCAAATGTACAATGAATTATTGTTGATTGTAATCATCCTGCTGTGCAGAATAAGATCAAGTATTAGGTCTTATTCATTTTTTCTAACTATATTTTTGTACCCATTAACCATCCCCACCTTACCCCCTACCTCTCACTTCCTTTCTCAGCCTCTAGTAACCATCCTTCTACTCTCTATCTCCATGAGATATACTAATTTCCTTTCTTTTTGTTAGATAATTAGAAGTGGGGTTGCTGGATCACATGGTAGCTCTATGTTTACTTGAAGAACCTTCAAACTGCTCTCTGTACTGGTTATACTAATTTACATTCCCACCAACAGTGTTTGAGGCTCCCCTTTCTCCATATTCCCTCCAGCATTTGTTCTTGTCTGCCTTTTGGATATAAGCCATTTTAACTGGGGTAAGATGATATCTCATTGTAGCTTTCATTTGCATTTCTCTAATAATTAATGATGTTGGGCACCTTTTCATATGCCTTTTTGCCATTTGTATTGTGTTCTTTGGAGAAATGTCTATTTGGGTCCTTTGCCCATTTTTTAACAGGATTATTAGATTTCTTTTTCCTATTGAGTTGTTTGAGCTCCTTATATATTCTGGTTATTAATCCCTTGTCAGATCAGTAGTTTGCAAATATTTTCTCCCATTCTGTGGGTTGTCTCTTCACTTTGTTGATGGTTTCCCTTGCTGTACAGAAGCTTTTTAACTTGATATGATCCCATTTGTAAATTTTTGCTTAGGTTACCTGTGATTGTGAAGTATTACTCAAGAAATTTTTGCCCAGATTAATTTCCTGGAGAGTTTCCCCAATGTTTTCTTGTAGGAATTTCATAGTTTGAGGTCTTAGATTTAAGCTTTTAATGCATTTTGATTTGTTTTTTGTATATGGTAAGAGATAGTGGTGGTCTAGGTTTCTTCTTCTACATACAGATATCCAGTTTCCTCAGCACCATTTATTAAGGAAAATGTCCTTTCCCCAATGTATGTTCTTGGCACTTGTTTCAAGAGCAAGTTCACCTTAGATGTTTGGATTTATTTCTGAATTTTCTATTCTGTTCCATTGATCTATGTATCTGTCTTTATGCCAGTACCATGTTATTTTTGGTTACTATAGATCTGTAGTATAATTTGAAGTCAGTTTATATGATTCCTCCAGTTTTATTCTTTTTGTTCCAGATGGCTTTGGCTACGCTGGGTCTTTTGTTGTTCCATGTAGTTTACTGATTCAGTAATAACACATAGACCAATTCACTTTGTGAGAAATCCAGAAGCCAGTTAAGATACTGTTGTACCCCCAAGCAAGTGTGAAACCAGTCACATTGAATCCAGTAGGAAACTGTGGCACTCACTTACCATAGCCCCTCATCTTGACTCACCCTGGCACAATCAGAAAAACTTAAGCTCCCAGCTTAAATTTTCCCTCCCTCCAAATTTCACAGGGAGGGGAAAAATGAAGATTGAAACATCATCCAACATTCAGGCTTTTGGGGGAGGCTGCCCAAAGAACTATTTTATATTTTGCCTGAATCTACATGTTGACAGGAAAAGGCACTAGCCTGGGAAATCTGAGAACAAAGGCAATGGTTTGAAGTACTCATTTATTGTAGTATCATTTTCGAGTTCAGCATGGAATGAGTAGGGGAAAATCTCCAACTCCCAACTTCTTTCTGGGAATGGAAAAAGTTGGAGTGTAAGGCCAGTTTTCCAGCTTTTTGAAGGGCTGTCCATGGACTGGTTTCTGTCTCATCCTACTAGGCATGCTGATGAGACCTGGAATACTGTAGATGGCTGAAGGCTGCTGACGACAAAAACAGCTTGGTTGCATTCTGTTGTTCCAGAGAATGTGCAGTGAGGCTGACAGAAGCCAATGTAGCTGGACAGCCTCTCCCTCAAGGGGTAAAAAGAAGAGTGGAGCATGCATCCAACATTCTAGCATTTTAGTGGGCTAGCCAAAGGACTCACATCTGCCTCGTTTGACTCATAGCACTAACAGGATTTGGCATACTCTAGAACCTGTAGTCACTGAAAACAGAAGAGTTGAGTAGCCTGCATCAACCTCAGAGAACCTATAGTGCCACGGGTTTATTAGAGACAGCAAGAGATTGCAAGCTTCTAAAAAGAAAAGATAGGCAAATGCTTCAAATTGGGAATCTGCATGTGTGAGTACAGATAAGATACATTGACAGGAAAGGCTCTAGACACCTCCAAAATCTCTAGCCAAACTGGTTAATGAAGTTCTTTTCCTATACAAAGGCAGTCCATAGAGACTGGAAGAGGTGGCTGCATTTTCAAATACAAGATCACAACACAAAATTACAAGACACACAAAGAAACAGGGAAACACAGCCCAATCAGAGGAAGAAAATGAATTTCCAGAAACCTACCACAAAGAATCAGAGAAGTATGAATTACCTGACAAATAATTCAAAATACAGATGATAAAAATGTGCAGTAAGCATTCAATATGCATGAACAAAGTGAGACTGTTAGTAAAGATATTGAAAGTATAATCCAGAACCAAACAGAAATTTTTGAGCAAAAGAATACAATAACTAAATTGAAAAGTCCACGGGGAGAATTCAACGGCAGATTTGATCAAGCAAAAGAATCAGTTAGCTCAAAGATTGGTCCTTTGAAATTATCTAGTCTGAAAGCAAAAAGAAAAAAAGAATGAAAAGAGGGAAGAAAGCCTAAGGGACAAATGCTACACCATCAAACAGACCAATATACACAGGAAAGTTCCAGAAGAAGAGAGAGGAAGGGAGTAGAAAGCTTTATTGAAGAAATAATGGCCAAAAACTTCAGAAATCTGGAGAAGGAAATGAATATGCAAATTCAAGAAGTCCAGTGAGGTTGGGCATGATGGTTCACTCCTGTAATCCCAGCACTTTGGGAGGCCGAGGCAGTGGATCACTTGAAGCCAGGAGTTTGAGACCAGCCTGGCCAATATGGTGAAATCTCAAAATACAAAATTATAAAATATAATACCATTATAAAATATAATAATAATTATAAATTTAACCCCAAAATACAAAAATTATAAATATAATACCAAAATTATAAATATAATACCAAAAATACAAAAATTAGCTGGGCATGGTGATGCATGCCTGTAATCCCAGGTACTCAGGAGGCTAAGGCAGGAGAATCACTTGAACCCAGGAGACAGAGGTTGCAGTGAATTGAGATCACACCACTGCACTCCAGCCTGGGCGACAGAGCAATACTCCGTCTCAAAAACAAACAAGTAAACAAACAGAAGGAAGCCCAGTGAATCTCAACTAGGAGGAACTAAAAGAGGCCCACAACAAGACACTTTATAATCAAATTGTCAAAGTCAAAAACACAGAGAAAAACTTGAAAGCAGAATGAGAAAATCAACTTGATACAAACAAGGGAGCCTTCATGAGACTATCAACAGATTTCTGGTGAAAACCTTATGCTGAGAGGAAAAATGCCAAACAACACTATATCCAGAAAAACTGTTATTTAAATATGAAGGAGAAATAGACTTGCTCAAATAAACAAAGGCTGAGGGAAAGCATCACTACTAGATTTACCTTAGAAAGAAATGCTGACATTGGTCAAGTTGAAATGAAAGGATGCTAGAAAGCAACACAATAGCGTATGAAGGTATAAAGTTTACTGGTCAAGATAAATATGTAGTCAAATACAGAATATTACATTACTGCAATGGTTGCATATAAATGACATTTACTTTGGTATAGAAGTTAAAAAAGAACAGTATAAAAATGAACTATAACTATAAAAAATATGTGAATGGATCCACAATATATAAAGATGTCATTTGTGGCATCAATAATGTAAAGTGTGTGGGAGAAGTAAAAGAAGAGAATTTTCACATGCCATTTGGTATTATTTTAAAACAAATTGTTATAATTATGATGTGTTTTATGTAAGCCTCATGGTGATTAAAAAGAACATACCTATAAAACATACACAAAAGAAAATGAGAATGGAATCAAAGCATGTCACTACAAAAAATTAAAGAAACACAATGGAAGAGACCAAGAGAGAAAAATAGGAACAAAAAAAACCTACAACACAGAAAACAACAAAATGGTAATAGTATGATTCTTCTCATCAATAATTACTATAAAAATGCATGGATTCAACTCCTCCATTAAAGACATACAGTGGCTGCATGAATTAAAAAAAAAAAGACAAAACTATATGCTGTCTACAAGAGACTCACCTTAAATGGAGCACACATATGGTGAAAGTGAAACGATAGGAAAAGGTATTACATGAAAATAGTAACCAAAAGAAAGCAGGGTGGCCTTACTTATACCAGAGAAAATAAACTTTAAGTCAGAAACTGTCACAAGAAATAAGGAAAGACCCTGTATAATACTGAAATAGTCAATTCAGCAAGAAGATTTCACACTTACAAATACATACACGGTCATCATCAGCACACCCAAATGTATAAAGCAAACATTGACAGAACTGAAGAGAGAAATAGACAGCAACACAACATAGGGGATTTCAATACCACAGTTTTAACAATGGATAGAACATACAAATAAATCAATAAAGAAATAGAGGACTTGAACAATACTATAGACCAAATGAACCTAACAGACGTATACAGAACACTCCACCCAACAACAGCAGAATCCACATTCTTCTCAGCACACATAGGACATTCCCCAAAATAGAACACTTTTTAAGTCACAAAGTAGACACTTCTCAAAAGAAGACATAAAAATGGCTAAGAAGTATATGAAATGATGCTCAATATCACTAATCATTGGGTAAATGCAAATTACAATGAGATATCCCTTTACAACTCTTAAGATGGCCATCATCAAATAAAAAAAAAAAACAGAAGCAGCAAGTGGTGGTGAGGATGCGGAGAATTGGAACTCTCATGCACTATTGGCAGGAATGTAAAATGGTGTAGCCATTATGCAAAGCAGAATGAATGTTCCTTAAAAATAAAACTGCCATATGATCCAGCAATCTCACTCCTGAATATTTATCCAAAAGAATTGGAATCAGAATCTCAAAGATATTTACATTCTCATATTCATTGTAACATTATTCACAATAATCAAGAGGTGAAAACAATCAAGTGTCTATCAATAAATGAAGAAAATGGTGTGTGTATATACATATATATGGAATAAATGATGAAATATATAATGGAATGGAATATGGAATATTATATATTATATATAATATTCCATATATAATATATAATAGGATGGAATATATTATATATAATATTCCACATATATAATATACAATGGGATGGAATATAGAATATATATATATGTGGAATATTTTTCAGCCTTTTTCCAAAAGAAAATCCTGCCATCTGCAAAAACATGAATGAACCTAGAGGACATTATGCTGAGTTAAATAAGCCAATTGCAAGGTAAATACTGCATGATTCCATTCATATGAAGTATATCATCAAAGTAAAACATCAAAGCAGAAAGTAGAATGGTGGTTACCAGGCACTGGTGAAAGGGGTGGAAATGGGAAGCTGTTGTTTCATCAGTAAAGAATTTCAGTCATGCTAGATGAAAAAGCTCTAGAGATCTGTTGTACAGTACTGTGCATGTAGTTAACTGCACACTTAAAAATTTAAGAGTGTAAATTTCATGTTAAATGTTTCTGCAACAACCAACCAGTCAGTTATCTTGCCTAAATATCCTATTTAAATATTTTAAAATAGGATAAATATATCTATGTCATAAATGTATTATGAGGATTAATTTGCTAATATATGTAGACTTCATAGAACAGTGCCAGGAATGTTGTCGGGTGTTAATTTTATATAAATATGTATATAAATATAAATAAAATTTATTGTTCATTTTTGTTGCTATATAAATTACTGACGCTTAATAAATTTTGGTGATTGATTGATAATAAAGTGTTCAAAGATATCAATAAAGTAATTGAACCAAGCACTAACAGGGCCATCAATTAAACCAGTGGCAAAATCCTCTAGCAGGGTAAATTTTTAAAAGATGATTGAATGAGTGTATGTGGTAACCTATTATACTTTTCTCAGTTTGTTGTTGTTGTTGGCTTTTTTTTTTTTTTTTTGAGATGGGGTTCTCACTCTTCCACCCAGGCTGGGGTACAGCGGTGTGACCATGGTTCACTGCAGCCTCAACCTCCTGGACTTAAGTGATCCTCCAACCTCAGCCTCGTGAGTAGCTAGGACCACTTGTATGCAGCACCACAACCACCTAATTTATTTTTGTTTTTTATAGAGATGAGGTCTTCCTATATTGCCCAGGCTGGTCTCAAACTCCTAGACTCAAGGGCTCCTCCCGCCTTAGCCTCATGAAGTGCTGGCATCACAGCTGTGAGCCACTACACATAGCATCATTGTTTTCTGTTTTTTGGCGTTTTGCTTAGTTTTTTATTTGTTTTTCTAATTTATACTTTTAATTCAACAGCTTTTGGGGTGCAAGTAGTTTTTGGTTACATGAACTAATTGTGTAGTAGTGAAGTCTGAGACTTGTACTTGTTAATCTTTGTTCAAAGTAACTGGTAACAGATTACTATTATTCATGATGTCCTCCTATATTAACATTCAATCCATTTTTTATCTTACCTAACTTCAATTTAATGGCACTCAATAATAAATTGAGTATATTAACACCATGCAACTGTGTAGCATTAACTGAGATTATGTATAGATTTTGAAGCAGGAGCAAGAACCTTGGAACTATTGCCGGATTTTCCCTATTAGCTGTGTGACTTCAGGCAAATTACTTAACCTTATCTGGCTCACGTCTCTCATCCGAGAGGATAAGGATGGAAAACTAAGGTGCCTTCCAGACAAGTGTTTTCTCCTGAGTAACCTCAGTACCCAGGCCTTGCTGCTTCTGCCTTGAGGCACATTTCCACATACATCACATTCAACTAATAAAAGTTCCACATTCCAAATGCACTAAAATGTATTTTTACTCAAGTTTCTGAAGGCAAAGGGAAGTACATTGCATGACACAGAGTAAATGCTCTAGAATTTCTCTTTGCTACATTCTGTCCTCCAAATATCCCGTCTCTGACCCATATTTTACTTCCAAAACTCTTTCTCCTCAAACCTACCTTTAATGATTCAGCATTGGCTTTTGTTGTAACATGCTCTCTCACTGCACCCTTCCACATTCAGCTGTATGTTATGTAGATCAATTTAGTCTCTTTAGATTTCAATCAATTATTTTTATGAATTATTCCAATCGGCCCCACAGAACTAAGTAAGAAAACATTTATAACTTAATTCTTTTCCTTTTATCTTATGAAATTTTAAAGTTTGCCAACAATTCTCTGTGTCCCAATCCTGGTACAATCATGTATAACATTGAACATAATCCTAAGGAATATCCTTGAAAAGAGACTCGTAGCTTTGGCAGTACCAAGAGCAGCATTACTGCCAGACACAAAATGTGTAACTAAAACAGAATGACACAATGCTTTTTTCTTTTAATCAAAAATGTGGTTGTTTGAAGAACGCATTGCAGAGCTCAAATCTTGGCTAAGAAATAGAAAATAATAAATGAGTTAGAGCTATCCTTTCTTCCATTTGCAGGAGATTCTTCCATTATGTTTGTGCTCAAAATAAGATACAATCTTCTTAATGAAATTGCTTTTTGAAATAAGTTGCAAAATTTGTTACCAAATACCACAATAAATGAATTACAAATACTATCAGAAATAATCTTCCCATCATTTTTGGCTATTTTTATTTTTATTTATTTATGTTTATTAGATAAGAACTATTTAATTGTTGCTACATGTACTCAGAGATACAGTCTTAAAATAAGGAACTCCAATGATATGGAAAAACTCAATTGACTAAAAGTCATTCATTTATTATTTCAGAGAATAAGACACTGAGATGATACAGAGACTTACCTAAAGCAAAGGTTGAAATGCTAGTATTTCACATTTTACCCTTGCTGGCCGACCTTGCTAAAAAAACAACAGTAGGTGTAATACAAGTTTCAAAGATCTTTTCAAGACTTTTGACATTTCTAGGCATTATAGTTGAATTTACAAACTTACCAAAATTACTTCTCAATCATCATGGGCCCAAATAGCTATCATATTATTTTTATCAACTCAGGTATACAGTGGCTTGTCCTTTAGTAAATTAAGAAGGCATTTATAGACTTTTCTAAATGGAATACTATTTTTGCTCTATGTCCATGATTTCACACTTTCAAAACAAGAAGTTTTGGTCCAATATAAGCCCATTAAAAAAAACAAAACAAGAAGTCATGCCTTTCTCCCACATAATTGTGGCTTACTAACTAGAAAAATACATACACACACGTATATGCACACACAAGATATAAGTGCCTAACTATGAGTTTTTTGACCCTTGTTCTCTGGTAGTATGTTGCTTTTTTCTCACAGTTCTTTTTATATATTTCAGTCGAAATAACCAACCATAAGAAAAATGTCACATAGCTTTACCAGCATGCCAATTCTGATATCTGGCACTCTCAGGGCTCCAGTTAAGTGAAACCATTTTACTCACAGCTCCTCACAAGGAGATAGCTTTAGAAGGCTGGGACTTGTGCAACGTGACTTAGCTCTCTGTTGGCCAAACCAGAAACAGGCACTTAATTCAAGTTCAACAATAATCTATAGATTGTTGTCCAGCAACACATGATGTTGCCTGCTAAAACAAGGTAAGCTTAATTAAGCTGATTTTCTCTGGAATGTCTGCTTGGAAAGAACTGAGTAATTAATAGATGGAGCTAAAGCTGAGCAGATGTATACACATGATCAAGAAGGTATAATCTGGGCTTAGATGCAGAAATCAAATCTGAGAATGAAGAATTACAGAAAGCCAAATTCATGAGCACACAGAAGTTATGAGATACAGAAAAGTTGAATAAAGGAAGGAGAGTAAATACTGAGTCAGAAGCAAAGGAAATACCGAAAAAAGAATAACGGAGTTAATGCTTTGACACTAGATAGAAGGTATATGCCCACTCCTATTTGGAGTACCACTAAAGCATCCTAATTGTTGCCCTGTCAGGCTAGCTCACTAGGACCCACTTATTCTCCTACAATAGCCAGTGTAGGCTTTTAAATTAAGCATCATTTCACTTGGCACCCTTGCTTGAAATCCTCCAACATCTTCTCATTTTACTGAGAATACAATCTAAGGTCCTGTATGAGCTACCCAGTTCCTCCTGCTCCAGCCCATCTTGTACCATTCTCTCTTTCTTCTTGCTTAACATCTGTATTTTAAACATTTTTGTCTCCAAATCTTCTCTGTATTCAGAGCTCTGATCAAATGTCAGCCCTTCTCAGAGGACTTCCCAAACCACCCATTCTAAGGTACTGTTGGGTACCACCGCTACCCCCCTAAACCCTCTACCACTCACTTATGCATAACTTAGTTGTATTCTCTTTTTAGCACTTGTCACTAGCTGCAGTTCTCTTATATGTTTACCAATTAAGGTTTTCAGCCTTTCGCCTCCTAGGAAATGTAGGCAAAGACCTTGCCTATATTCCCAGTGCTTAGAACATAGTAGTAACTAAGTAAAATGCTTAAGAAAGGAATGATGAAAAGATAAAAGGAGAAGAGGATGAAAAGAGGGAGGTAGGAAGAAATGAAGGGAGAGTGGAAGGAAGGAGGAAATATAATTCCTCTTAAAGAAATCTAGAGTGCTGCTTTGGAGTCTCTTTCTTATTGTAGATACTGCTTTTCCTCCATGAGACCTTGAATTTTCTATAATTCTGCAGTTCTGCTTTGTCTGTGTCCTGATAGTCTACGTTTTCCTGGTCATCTGATGAACCTAGAGCTTAATAAATTTGTACTTATACGAAGTGGCTTGCATATATTTCAATTCCTCCTTAATAACAGAAGGAAGAAAATCTTATAAGAGTAGCAGTAATGGCAGAGAAAAACTGACCATTTAAGGATACAGCAGTTCTACTTATTTCTTCACTGATAAAAAAAAGCAGAAAAAGTTTAAATAATTGTATTTGGTTCTAGTTTCTATTATATCCTACAAATTATTTCATCAAAAGTTTCTAAGAACAAGCAAAACTGTATTATAATCTTACCACCCATGGAATATTACTGATAATGCTTTTTGCATGCATTTTAAATACACGTTAAGTCACAATGGCTGAAATTATTTATACCTTGATTTTTTACTTATTAACATATCAGTAATATTCCCATGTATTTATTCTTCTATATGCTTCTTTTTATGCCTATAGTTTATTTTATACAATGTGAATGATGTCATATGGCTTACCATTATGTTTTTCCTTTAGATTACGTTGAAATTTTCACAAGTATAAATAATACTGAGATGAACTTTTACAAAATTAGATTTTTATATACATCCATAATTTTTCATTGGGATAAATTCAATGAATTATACTTTGCCATGTATTTTAATGTCATCTGAGTCACAATCATATAACTTTAAAATGACAAAAATTCAACAATCAAAATTCAATTGAATTACGTTCCTTGTTAAAAAATGGGTAAGAAAGAATATTTGTAGGCATCACGAAATAGCTGACTCCTTTCTTTTCTTTACACTATTGTAGCACAGTGCAGATACAATTACCAGTTTAGATAGCAGAAGAGAAAGATACGGCCTCAAAATATGCACACAGGGAACATTAACAGGACATTAATAAGCTTTTCTTAATTGTCTGGGTTTCAAAAGAACAAAATCTATAGTGAGAAAAGAAATATAAAGTAAAATTGCCAATCAAATGACAGATTGGCAGAATTCTCACTTACAATCATAGATGCCATTAAGGTTTGCCTATCAACATCCATTAAATACAATTTTCTAAAAAATTCTGAACGTTCCCAGTAACTTGAGATCAGTGTCTATGTTCCTTCAATTACAACCAGACAAACCAGGGGAAAGGAAGGGGAGAATAGATGCAGAAAGAATATGTCCTTTCCATCCATTTTTTAAATTAGCCCGCAGTTTGAAATCCACTGAAGAACTGCCTCACATGCTGAAGGGACGAGGATAGGCCTTTCTTAATCAGGGATGACACAAAATCAAGACATTTCAGAGCAATACCTGCAGGAAAGGAAAAGTATTCTGACAACGTCAATGTCTGCAAACATCCTCTAATGCCACCAGGTAAAAAATAATCACCATCAGCAGTATCCAATGCTTATTCAGCAAGCCATGGACCTAAATGACCCTCACTCAGATTTCTGCTGTAAGATTTACAGAGATAAAGAAGCTGAAATTCAGCTTAAAAAGAAAAGTCACTAAAAAAGAAGACTCAAAATCAGATATATGATCACTAATAATCAATGGTGTCCAAACTGCCAAACAGCAGGCAGTTGGTATGCATCCTATATTTATCATTTCAGAACTTGCCATAGTGTTGTGAAAAGCATTTTGAAGGATGTAGAAACTGTATGTATATAATTAATTCTAATGGTGTGGTAGAGCCAGTGCCACAGCACATATTGACTGTCTCTTCCTAACTCTATTTCTTTAGTGAAACCACAATGGTAGCTGAAAATTGGTCATGATGGAAGTATTTACATGAAAATTTCCAAACACTACATATTAGGACTCTTCTTCCCATAATGCCAATTGTTAATGTATTAGTACAACCTTGGAATCCTAATTGTATTTTTGTGGATTATATATTCACATATACAAACTCTCCTGATGGATAAAGTTTGCAATAAAAGAATTAGTCATGGGCTATGTTGGTTAGTGATGTTAATATTAGGTACAGAAAACACATTTTTGGCTGGGTGCGGTGGCTCACACCTGGAATCCCAGCACTTTGGGAGGACAAGAAGGGCGGATTATTTGAGGTCTGGAGTTGGAGACCAGCCTGACCAACATGGTGAAACCCCAACTCTACTAAAAATACAAAAAAATTAGCTGGGCATGGTAGTGCACGCCTGTAATACCAGCTACTCGAGAAGCTGAGGCAGATGAATCACTTGAACCCAGGAGGTGGAGGTTGCAGTTAGCCAAGATCACGTCACTGCACTCCAACCTGGGCAACAGAGCAAGACTCTGTCTGAAAAAACAACAACAACAAAAAAACACATTTTTAATACAGACTCCAGTGTCAGCCAAAGAAGCAACTTGATTTTTGCTTAAGCACGTTGTCTACTGGGATGATAATTTGCAAATACACTTTTTATGATCATATAATTTTATCGAGGTGTATTTTACATAGTGTAAAATGCACAGATCCTAATACAGCTCCATGAGTTTTAACAGATGTATAACTCATGTAAATTACAATAAAATCAAGGCACAGATAATTCCTATCACCTCTGAATGTTCTTTTGTTTCTTTTCCAGTCAAGAACCAAACTCATCCTACTCTTTGCTCAGGCAACCGTAGTCTGATTTCTAACATTATAGATTTAGCTTTATTTATTCTAGGACACCATCTAAAAGGGATATTATAATGAGTACATCTTTGTGTCTGACTTCTTTCACTCAGAATAATACTTCGAAACTCATTCTTGCTTGTTAACAGAAATAAGACTTATTCTTGTTTTTTAAAAAATTCATCTTTTTATTTGCAAGTAATTTTAAATTTACAGAAAAGTAACAAGAATTAGAGTAATACCACAAACAGCTTTACGCCTATTAGCCAGATTTCTGTATCTGTTTTACCACTTGCATGTGCTCTCTCTCTCATTTTATACGTGCATATATACACACACATACATGCACACGCATACATAGTTATGCATATATGTAAATATCTCCATATATACATTTTTATATAATAAATAGAAATTTTTTGAAACATTTGAAGAGTTACATGCATCATGGCACTTTACCAATATATATTCAGCATGCTACTTAAAAATAGATTTTCCCTTAGAAAATCTCATTACATTTTTGAACTTAAGTAAATTTGTTTTCAGCAAGATTTTTTAATAAACTACACCATATTTTCATTTTTTCAATAGACCCGGTAATGCTCTCTAAGCTATCCTTTTCTCCTATACACAGTCCATTCTAGAATCAGACTTTTTTTTCATTGCACAGGAGTATTTTTTTGTATGATTTAAATTGTTTATTTATGTATTCTTTGAGAGATATTTGGGTTGTGTCAAGTCTAAGGCTATTATAAATAAAGCTGTTGTAAGCATTTTTGGCCACATTCTTTTGAGGACATGAGATATCATTCCTCTAGAAAAATAACTAGCAAGAAAATTGTTGAGTCATAGGATAGATGTTTTAACTTTTTAAGAATTACTACACAGTTTTCTAAAGTACAAATGCAATTTTACAGACTCCAAAAATAAATGAGCATTCCAGTTGCTCTATACTCTCCCAAACATTTATCATTATCAGTCTTTAAATTTCAACAATCTAGAAAAATGTGAACTGGAATATCTCATTGTGGTTTATTTAACACATATGCCCTGATGACAAATAATGTTAAGCAACTTTTCATGGCTTATTGGCCATTTTTTATATTTTCTGTTGTAATAATCTGCTCAAGCCTTTTTTCCCATTCTTTTGTTGATTTTGTTTTTATTATTGACTTGTAGATGTTCTTCATACATCATTCATGAAAGTCCTTTCTTAGTTATATATATTGTGACTATTTCCCTATTATTTGGCTTGCTTTTCTGGCAAAGATGACTTTTTGTAAAGAAAATTGATAATTTCGCAGCCAACATGGCCGAATAGGAACAGCTCCAGTCTACAGCTCCCAGGGTGAGCGACGCAGAAGACGGGTGATTTCTGCATTTCCAACTGAGCTACCGGGTTCATCTCACTGGGCAGTGTCGGAAAGTAGGTGCAGGACAGTGGGTGCAGTGCACCAAGCATGAACCGAAGCAGGGCGAGGCATTGCCTCACCCGGGAAGTGCAAGGGGTCAGGGAATTCCCTTTCCTAGTCAAAGAAAGGGGTGACAGATGGCACCTGGAAAATCGGGTCACTCCCACCCTAATACTGTGTTTTTCCAACAGTCGTAGCAAATGGCACACCATGAGATTATATCCCATGCCTGGCTCAGAGGGTCCTATGCCCATGGAGCCTCGCTCATTGCTAGCACAGCAGTCTGAGATCAAACTGCAAGGCAGCAGGGAGGCTGGGGGAAGGGTACGTGCCATTGCCAAGGCTTGAGTAGGTAAACAAAGTGGCCAGGAAGCTGGATCTGGGTGGAGCCCACCACAGCTCAAGGAGGCCTGCCTGCCTCTGTAGACTCCACCTTTGGGGGCAGGGCATAGCCAAGCAAAAGACGGCAGAAATCTCTGCAGACTTAATTGCCCCTGTCTGACAGCTTTGAAGAGAGTAATGGTTCTCCCAGCACGCAGCTTCACATCTGAGAACTGACAGACTGCCTCCTCAAGTGGGTCCCTGACCCCTGAGTAGCCTAACTGGGAGGCACCCCCCAGTAGGGGCAGACTGACACCTCACACGGCCGGGTACTCCTCTGAGACAAAAGTTCCAGAGGAATGATCAGGCAGCAACATTTGTTGTTCACCAATATCCGCTGTTCTGCAGTCTCTGCTGCTGATACCCAGGCAAACACGGTCTGGAGTGGACCTCCAGCAAACTCCAACAGACCTGCAGCTGAGGGTCCTGACTGTTAGAAGGAAAACTAACAAACAGAAAGGACATCCACACCAAAACCCCATCTGTACGTCACCATCATCAAAGACCAACGGTAGATAAAACCACAACGATGGGGAAAAAACAGAGCAGAAAAACTGGAAACTCTAAAACTCAGAGCACCACTCCTCCTTCAAAGGAACACAGCTCCTCATCAGCAATGAAACAAAGCTGGACAGAGAATGACTTTGACGAGTTGAGAGAAGAAGGCTTTAGACGATCAAACTACTCTGAGCTAAAGGAGGAAGTTTGAATCCACAGCAAAGAAGTTAAAAACCTTGAAAAAAAATTAGATGAATGGCTAACTAGAATAACCAATGCAGAGAACTCCTTAAAGGACCTGATGGAGCTGAAAACCACAGCATGAGAAGTATGTGATGAATGCACAAACCTCAGTAGTCAATGCGATCAACTGGAAGAAAGGGCATCAGTGATAGAACATCAAATGAATGAAATGAAGTGAGAAGAGAAGTTTAGAGAAAAAAGAATAAAAAGAAACGAACAAAGCCTCCAAGAAATATGGGACTATGTGAAAAGACCAAATCTATGTCTGATTGGTGTACGTGAAAGTGAGAGGGAGAATGGAACCAAGTTGAAAAACACTCTGCAGGATATTATCCAGGAGAACTTCCCCAATCTAGCAAGGCAGGCCAACATTCAGATTCAGGAAATACAGAGAACGCCACAAAGATACTCCTCGAGAAGAGCAACTCCAAGACACATAATTGTCAGATTCACCAAAGTTGAAATGAAGGAAAAAATGTAAAGGGCAGCCAGAGAGAAAGGTCGGGTTACCCACAAAGGGAAGCCCATCAGACTAACAGCTGATCTCTTGGTAGAAACTCTACAAGCCAGAAGAGAGTGGGGGCCAATATTCAACATTCTTAAAGAAAAGAATTTTCAGCCCAGAATTTCCTATCCAGTGAAACTAAGCTTCATAAGTGAAGGAGAAATAAAATCCTTTACAGACAAGCAAATGCTGAGAGATTTTTGTCACCACCAGGCCTGCCCTGTAAGAGCTCCTGAAGGAAGCACTAAACATGAAAAGGAACAACCAGTACCAGCCACTGCAAAAACATGCCAAATTGTAAAGACCATCCAGTCTAGGAAGAAACTGCATCAACTAACGAGCAAAATAACCAGCTAACATCATAATGACAAGATCAATTTCACACATAACAGTATTAACCTTAAATGTAAATGGGCTAAATCCTCCAATTAAATGACACAGACTAGCAAATTGGATAAAGATTCAAAACCCATCAGTGTGCTGTATTCAGGAAACCCATCTCACGTGCAGAGACACACATAGGCTCAAAATAAAGGGATGGAGGAAGATCTACCAAGCAAATGGAAAACAAAAAAAGGCAGGGGTTGCAATCCTAGTCTCTGATAAAACAGACTTTAAACCAACAAAGATCAAAAGAGACAAAGAAGGCCATTACATAATGGTAAAGGGATCAATTCAACAAGAAGAGCTAACTATCCTAAATATATATGCACCTAATACAGGAGCACCCAGATTCATAAAGCAAGTCCTTAGAGACCTAGAAAGAGACTTAGATTCCCGCATAATAATAATGGGAGACTTTAACACCCCACTGTCAACATTAGACAGTTCCACGAGACAGAAAGTTAACAAGGATATCCAGGAATTGAACTCAGCTCTGCACCAAGTGGACCTAATAGACATCTACAGAACTCTCCACCCCAAATCAACAGAATATACATTGTACTCAGCACCACACCTATTCCAAAATTGACCACATAGTTGGAAGTAAAGCACTCCTTAGCAAATGTAAAAGAACAGAAATTATAACAAACTGTCTCACGGACCACAGTGCAATCAAACTAGAACTCAGGACTAAGAAACTCACTCAAAACTGCTCAACTACATGGAAACTGAACAACCTGCTCCTGAATAACCACTGGGTACATAACGAAATGAAGACAGAAATAAAGATGTTCTTTGAAACCAATGAGAAAAAAGACACAATAGACCATAATCTCTGGGATACATTCAAAGCACTGTGTAGAGGGAAATTTACAGCACTAAATGCCCACAAGAGAAAGCAGTAAAGATGTAAAATTGACACCGTAACATCTCAATTAAAAGAACTAGAGAAGCAAGAGCAAACACTTTCAAAAGCTAGCAGAAAGCAAGAAGTAACTAAGATCAGAGCAGAACTGAAGGAGATAGAAACAAAAAAAAACCCTTCAAAAAATCAATGAATCCATGAGCTGATTTTTTGAAAAGATCAACAAAATTGCTAGACCGCTAGCAAGACTAAAAAAGAAGTAAAGAGAGAAGAATCAAATAGACACAATAAAAAATGAAAAAGGGGATATCACCACCAATCCCACAGAAATACAAACTACCATCACAATACTATAAACACCTCTATGCAAATAAACTAGAAAATCTAGAAGAAATGGACAAATTCCTCAAAACATACACCCTCCCAAGACTAAACCAGGAAGAAGTTGAATCCCTGAATAGACCAATAGCAGGCTCTGAAATTGAGGCAATAATTAATAGCTTACCAACGAAAAAAAGTCCAGGACCAGATGGATTCACAGCCGAATTCTACCAGAGGTACAAGGAGGACCTGGTACCATTCCTTCTGAAACTATTCTAATAAATAGAAAAAGAGAGAATTCTCCCTAACTCATTTTATAAGGCCAGCATCATCCTAATACCAAAACCTGGCACAGACACAACAAAAAAAGAGACTTTTAGACCAATATCCCTGATGAACATTGATGCAAAAATCCTCAATAAAATACTGGCAAACTGAAGCCAGCAGCACATCAAAAAGCTTATCCACCATGATCAAGTGGGCTTCATTCCTTGGATGCAAGGCTGGTTCAACATATGCAAATCAATAAACATACTCCAGCATATAAACAGAACCAATGACAATAACCACATGATCATCTCAATAGATGCAGAAAAGGCCTTTGAGAAAATTCAATAACCCTTCACGCTAAAAACTCTCAATAAATTAGGTATTGATGGGACCTATCACAAAATAATAAGAGCTATCTATGACAAACCCACAGCAAATATCATACTGAATGGGCAAAAACTGGAAGCATTCCCTTTGAAAACTGGTACAAGACAGGGATGCCCTCTCTCACCACTCTTATTCAACATAGCGTTGGAAGTTCTGGCCAGGGCAATCAGGCAGGAGAAGGAAATACAGGGTATCCAATTAGGAAAAGAGGAAGTCAAATTGACCCTGTTTGCAGATGACATGATTGTATATCTAGAAAACCCCATCATCTCAGCCCAAAATCTCCTTAAGTTGATAGGCAACTTCAGCAAAGTCTCAGGATTCAAAATCAATGTGCAAAAATCACAAGCATTCTTATACACCAATAACAGACAAACAGAGAGACAAATCATGAGTGAACTCCCATTCACAATTGCTTCAAAGAGAATAAAATACCTGGGAATCCATCTTACAAGGGTCGTGAAGGATCTCTTCAAGGAGAACTACAAACCACTGCTCAATGAAATAAAAGAGGATACAAACAAATGGAAGAACATTCCATGCTCATGGATAGGAAGAAACAATATTGTGAAAATGGCCATACTACCCAAGGTAATTTATAGATTCAATGCCATCCCCATCAAGCTACCAATGACTTTCTTCACAGAATTGGAAAAAACTACTTTAAAGTTCATATGGAACCAAAAAAGAGCCTGCATTGCCAAGGCAATCGTAAGCCAAAAGGACAAAGCTGGAGGCATCACACTACCTGGCTTCAAACTATACTACAAAGCTACAGTAACCAAAACAGCATGGTACTGATACCAAAACAGAGATATAGACCAATGGAACAGAACAGAGCCCTCAGAAATAATGCCGCATATCTACAACTAGCTGATCTTTGACCAACCTGACAAAAACAAGAAATGGGGAAAGGATTCCCTATTTAATAAATGGTGCTGGGAAAACTGGTTAGCCATATGTAGAAAGCTGAAACTGGTTTCCTTCCTTATACCTTATACAAAAATTAATTCAAGATGGATTAAAGACTTAAATGTTAGAGCTAAAACCATAAAAACCCTAGAAGAAAACCTAGGCAATACCATTCAGGACATAGGCATGGGCAAGGACTTCATGTCTAAAACACCAAAAGCAACGGCAACAAAAGACAAAATTGACAAACGGGATCTAATTAACCTCAAGAGCTTCTGCACAGCAAAAGAAACTACCATCATATTGAACAGGCAACCTACACAATGGGAGAAAATTTTTGCAATCTACTCATCTGACAAAGGGCTAATATCCAGAATCTACAATGAACTCAAACAGATTTGCAAGAAAAAAACAAACAACCTCATCAACAAGTGGGCAAAGGATATGAACAGACACTTCTCAAAAGAAGACATTCATGCAGCCAACGGACACATGAAAAAATGCTCATCATCACTGGCCATCAGAAAAATGCAAATCAAAACCACAATGAGATACCATCTCACACCAGTTAGAATGGCGATCATTAAAAAGTCAGGAAACAACAGGTGTTGGAGAGGATGTGGAGAAATAGGAACACTTTTACACTGTTCGTGGGACTGCAAACTAGTTCAACCATTGTGGATGTCAGTGTGGCGATTCCTCAGGGATCTAGAACTAGAAATACCATTTGACCCAGCTTTCCTATTACTAGGTATATACCCAAAGGATTATAAATCATGCTGCTATAAAGACACATGCACACTTATGTTTATTGTGGCACTATTCACAATAGCAAAACTTGGAACCAACCCAAATGTCCAACAATGATAGACTGGATTAAGAAAATGTGGCAGATATACACCATGAAATACTATGCAGCCATAAAAAATGATGAGATCGTGTCCTTTGTAGGGACATGCCTGAAGCTGGAAACCATCATTCTCTGCAAACTATCTCAAGGACAAAAAACCAAACACTGTATGTTCTCACTCATAGGTAGGAATTGAGCAATGAGAACACATGGACACAGGAAGGGGAACATCACACACCGGGGCCTGTTGTGGGGTGGGGGATGAGGGAGGAATAGCATTAGGAGATACACCGTTAAATGATGAGTTAATGGGTGTAGCACATCAACATGTCAAATGTTGACATGTTGACAAACCTGCACGTTGTGCACATGTACCCTAAAACTTAAAGTATGATTAAAAAGAAAGAAAATTTTTCATTAAGTGCCGTTTTATTTTCCTATCTAAGAAATATTGTACTAATACAAAGTTTAGAACCTATTCTTTTTGCTTATATAATTAGTTCTATAATCTGTCTTAATTTTGGAGAATGTTATTCAAAACAGTCAGCATTCTTCTTTTCCCCCATAGTTATCTAGTTGTTTCAGAAACATTTGTTCACAGGGTTTCCTTTTCCCATGGTATGGTATTGGCACATTTAAAAAGCATACTTCATCATATATTGTGGATCTATTTCTGTACCTGTATTATGTTTCATTAAACTATTTGTCTGTGCTAATGGTAATACCACACTGTCCAGATCACTGGTAAGCTTAAAGCAAGCCTTGGACTCAGATAATATATATCATCTCTTTTCTTTTTCAAGATTATTTTGTTTTTTCTTGGGCCACTTTGTTTTCCTATACATTGAAGTATCAGCTTATTCTTTAAAGAAAATTTTATTTTCTGGAAATGTGATAGGATTTTCATTGCTTCTATAGCTAAATGTGAAGTGAATTTACATCTTAAGCATTGAGACTTCCAACTGAGTACTCTGCATATTTCTCCATTTATTTAGTGATTTTTAAATTTGTCTCAACAATGTACTGTAGTATTATATAGTACTATGCAATGTAGCAATGCATTGTTGCTAGTATACACAAATTTAATTATCTTTTATAAGTTGATTTTATGTCATAGGAAGATGCTAAATTCAATCTTTATGCTTCTTATTTCTTTATTTTGACTGATAAGACCTCCAGAACAATGTTGGGGGCAGGGCATAGCTGAACAAAAGGCAGCAGAAACTTCTGCAGACTTAAACGTCCCTGTCTGGCAGCTTTGAAGAGAGTAGTGGTTCTCCCAGCATGCAGCTTCAGATCTGAGAACTGACAGACTGCCTCCTCAAGTGGGTCCCTGACCCCTGAGTAGCCTAACTGGGAGGCACCTCCCAGAAGGGGCTGACTGACACCTCATACGGCCAGGTGCTCCTCTGCGACGAAGCTTACAGAGGAATGATCAGACAGCAACATTTGCTGTTCTGCAATATTTGCTGTTCTGCAGCCTCTGCTGGTGATACCCAGGCAAACAGGATCTGGAGTGGACCTCCAGCAAACTCCAACAGACCTGCAGCTGAGGATCCTGACTGTTAGAAGGAAAACTAACAGAGAGGACATCCACACCAAAAACCCATCTGTACGTCACCATCATCAAAGACTAAAGGTAGATAAAACCACAAAGATGGGGAGAAACCAGAACAGAAAAGCTGAAAATTATAAAAATCAGAGGGCCTTTTCTCCTCCAAAGGAATGCCACTCCTTGCCAGCAACAGAACAAAGCTGGACAGTGAATGACTTTGATGAGTTGAGAGAAGGCTTCAGACGATAAGTAACAACAAACTTCTCTGAGCTTAAGGAGGATGTTCGAACCCATCACAAAGAAGCTAAAAACCTTGAAAAAAGATTAGACGAATGGCTAACTAGAATAAACAGCATAGAGAAGACCTTAAATGACCTGATGGACCTGAAAACCATGGCAGGAGAACTATGTGATGCATGCACAAGCTTCATTAGCTGATTCGATCAAGAGGAAGAAAGGGTATCAGTGACTGAAGATCAAATGAATGAAAAGAAGTGAGAAGTTTAGAGAAAAAAGAGTAAAAAGAAATGAACAAAGCCTCCAAGAAATATGAAACTATGTGAAAAGACCAAATCTATGTCTGATTGGTTTACCTGAAAGTGACAGGGAGAATGGAACCAAGTTTGAAAAAACTCTTCAGGATATTACCCAGGAGAACTTCCCCAACCTAGCAAGGCAGGCCAACATTCACATTCAGGAAATACAGAGAACACCAAAAAGATACTCCTCGAGAAGAGCAACTCCAAGACACATAATTGTCAGATTCACCAAAGTTGAAATGAAGGAAGAAATGCTAAGGGCAGCCAGAGAGAAAGGTCAGGTTACCCACAAAGGGAAGCCCATCAGATTAACAGCAGATTTCTTGGCAGAAACTCTATAAGCCAGAAGAGAGTGGGGGCCAATATTCAACATTCTTAAAGAATTTTCCACCCAGAATTTCCTATCCAGCCAAACTAAGCTTCATAAGTGAAGGAGAAATAAAATCCTTTACAGACAAGCAAATGCTGAGAGATTTTTGTCACCACCAGGCCTGCCTTACTGAAGGAAGCACTAAACATGGAAAGGAACAACCGGTACCAGCCACTGCAAAAACATGCCAAATTGTAAAGACCATCGATTCTAGGAAGAAACTGCATCAACTAATGAGCAAAATAACCAGCCAGCATCATAATGGCAGGATCAAATTCACACATAACAATATTTACCTTAAATGTAAATAGGCTAAATGCTCCAATTAAAAGACACAGACTGGCAAATTGGATAGAGTCAAGATCCATCAGTGTGCTGTATTCAGGAAACCCATTTCACCTGCAGAGACACACGTAGGCTCAAAATAAAGGGATGGAGGAAGAGCTACCAAGAAAATGGAAAATAAATAAAAAGCAGGGGTTACATTCCTAGTCTCTGATAAAACAGACTTTAAACCAACAAAAATCAGAAGAGAGAAAGAAGGCCATTACATAGTGGTAAAGGGATCAATTCAACTCTTCAATAGAAGAGCTAACTATCATAAATATATATGCACCCAATACAGGAGCACCCAGATTCATAAAGCAAGTCCTTAGAGACCTAGAAAGAGACTTAGACTCCCACGCAATAATAATGGGAGACTTTAACACCCCACTGTCAACATTAGACAGTTCCACGAGACAGAAAGTTAACAAGGATATCCAGGAATTGAACTCAGCTCTGCACCAAGTGGACCTAATAGACATCTACAGAACTCTCCACCCCAAGTCAACAGAATATACATTGTTCTCAGCACCACATCACACTTATTCCAAAACTGACCACATAGTTGGAAGTAAAGCACTCCTCAGCAAATGTAAAAGAACAGAAATTATAACAAACTGTCTCACAGACCACAATGCAATGAAACTGGAACTCAGGATTAAGAAACTCACTCAAAACCACTTAACTACATGGAAATTGAACAACCTGCTCCTGAATGACTACTGGGTACATAACGAAATGAAGGCAGAAATAAAGATGTTCTTTGAAACCAATGAGAACAAAGACACAATATACCAGAGTCTCTGGGACACATTTAAAGCAGCGTGTAGAGGGAAAATCATAGCACTAAATGCCCACAAGAGAAAGCAGGAAAGATCTAAAATTGACACCATAACATCACAATTAAAAGAACTAGAGAAGCAAGAATAAACACATTCGAAACCTAGCAGAAGGCAAGAAATAACTAAGATCAGAACAGAACTGCAGGAGATAGAGACACAAAAAAACCCTTCAAAAAATCAATGAATCCAGGAGCTGATTTTTGAAAAGATCAACAAAATTGATAGACTGCTAGCAAGACTAATAAAGAAGAAAAGAGAGAAGAATCAAGTAGACACAATAAAAAATGATAAAGGGGATATCACCACCGATCCCACAGAAATACAAACTACCATCAGAGAATATTATGAACACTTCTATGCAAAGAAACTAGAAAATCTAGAAGAAATGGATAAATTCCTCGACACGTACATCGTCCCAAGACTAAACGAGGAAGAAGTTGAATCTCTGAATAGACCAATAACAGGCTATGAAAATGAGGCAATAATTAACAGCCTACCACCCAAAAAAAGTCCAGGACCAGACGGATTCACAGCCGAATTCTACCAGAGGTAAAAAGAGGACCTGGTACCATTCCTTCTGAAACTGTTCCAATCAATAGATAAAGAGGGAATCCGCCCTAACTCATTTTATGAGTCCAGCATCATCCTGATGCCAATGCCTGGCAGAGACACAATAAAAAAAGAGAATTTTAGACCAATATCCCTAATGAACATTGACGCAAATATCCTCAATAAAATAATGGCAAACTTAAGCCAGCAGCACATCAAAAAGCTTATCCACCATGATCAAGTGGGCTTCATCCCTGGGATGCAAGGCTGGTTCAATATACACAAATCAATAAACGTAATCCATCATATAAACAGAACCAAAGACAAAAACCACATGATTTCTCAACAGATGCAGAAAACGCCTTCAACAAAATTCAACAGCCCTTCATGCTAAAAACTCTCAATAAATTAGGTATTGATGGGACCTATCTCAAAATAATAAGAGCTATTTATGACAAACCCACAGACAATATCATACTGAATGGGCAAAAACTGGAAGCATTCCTTTTGAAAACTGGCACAAGACAGGGATGCCCTCTCTCACCACTCCTATTCAACATAGTGTTGGAAGTTCTGGCCAGGGCAATCAGACAGGAGAAAGAAATAAAGGTATTTACCTAGGAAAAGAGGAAGTCAAATTGTCCCTGTTTGCAGATGACATGATTGCATATTTAGAAAACTCCATCATCTCAGCCCAAAATCTCCTTAAGCTGATAAGCAACTTCAGCAAAGTCTTAGGATACAAAATCAATGGGCAAAAATCACAAGCATTCCTCCACACCAATAACAGACAAACAGAGAGACAAATCATGAGTGAACTCCCATTCACAATTGCTTCAAAGAGAATAAAATACCTAGGAATCCAACTTACAAGGGATGAGGAGGACCTATTCAAGGAGAACTACAAACCACTGCTCAACGAAATAAAAGAGGACACAAACAAATGGAAGAACACTCCATGCTCATGGATAGGAAGAATCAATATCGTGAAAATGGCCATACTGCCCAAGGTAATTTATAGATGCAATGCCATCCCCATCAAGCTACCAATGACTTTCTTCACAGAATTGGAAAAAACTACTTTAAAGTTCATATGGAACCAAAAAAGAGCCCATATTGCCAAGACAATCCTAAGCCAAAAGAACAAAGCTGGAGGCATCACGCTACCTGATTTCAAACTACAGTACAAGGCTACAGTAACCAAAACAGCATGGTACTGGTACCAAAACAGAGATATAGACCAATGGAACAGAACAGAGCCCTCAGAAATAATACCACACATGTACAACCATGTGATCTTTGACAAACCTGACAAAAACAAGCAATGGGGAAAGGATTCCCTATTTAATAAATGGTGCTGGGAAAACTGGTAGCCATATATAGAAAGCTGAAACTGGATCCCTTCCTTACACGTTATGCAAAAATTAATTCAAGATGGATTAAATACTTTAAATGTTAGACCTAAAACCATAAAAATCCTAGAAGAAAACCTAGGCAATACCATTCAGGACATAGGCATGGGCAAGGATTTCATGTCTAAAACACCAAAAGCAATGGCAACAAAAGTCAAAATTAACAAATGGGATCTAATTAAACTAAAGAGCTTCTGCACAGCAAAAGAAACTACCATCAGACTGAACAGGCAACCTACAGAATGGGAGAAAATTTTTGCAATCTACCCACCTGACAAAGGGCTAATACCTAGAATTTACAAAGAACTTAAACAAATTTACAAGAAAAAATCAAACAACCCCATCAAAAAGTGGGCGAAGGATATGAACAGACACTTCTCAAAAGAAGACATTTATGCAGCCAAAAGACACATGAAAAAATGTTCATCATCACTGGCCATCAGAGAAATGCAAATCAAAACCACAATGAGATACCATCTCACACCAGTTAGAATGGCGATCATTAAAAAGTCAGGAAACAACAGGTGCTGGAGAGGATGTGGAGAAATAGGAACACTTTTACACTGTTGGTGGGACTGTAAACTACTTCAACCACTGTGGAAGTCAGTGTGGCGATTCCTCAGGGATCTAGAACTAGAAATACCATTTGACCCAGCCATCCCATTACTGGGTATATACCCAAAGGATTATAAATCATGCTGCTATAAAGACACATGCACACATATGTTTACTGCGGCACTATTCACAATAGCAAAGTCTTGGAACCAACCCAAATGTCTATCATTGATAGACTGGATTAAGAAAATGTAGCACATATACACCATGGAATACTATGCAGCCATAAAAAGGATGAGTTCATGTCTTTGTAGGGGCATGGATGAAGGTGGAAACCATCATTCTGAGCAAACTATCACAAGGACAGAAAACCAAACACTGCATATTCTCACTCATAGGTAGTAATTGAACAATGAGAACACTTGGACACAGGATTGGGAACATCACACACTGGGGCCAGTCGTGGGATGGGGGAGAGAGGGGAGGGATAGCATTAGGAAATATACCTAAAGTTAATGACGAGTTGATGGGTGCAGCACACCAACATGGCACATGTATACATATGTAACAAACCTGCACGTTGTGCACATGTACCCTAGAACTTAAAGTATAATTTAAAAAATACAATGTGAAATCATCCTTGCCTTTTTTCTGATCTTAAGAAAAATGCATTTAAAACTTCACTATTAAAACTGAGATCAACTATAGGTTATTGTAGATGCCTTTTTATCAGAATGAGGACATTCTGCTCTATTCCCAGATTGCTGGAAGTTTTTACTATCAATGGGTAGTAAATTTTATCAAATCTGTTATTTTTTTTTCTGTTTGCATCTACTGCAACATCCACAGTTTTTCTTCCTTATTCTGTCAATGTGGCAAATTACATTATATGATTACAAATTTAATGAGTTATAAATTACTTTTTTCTTTTTTTGAGACAGAGTGTCCCTCTTTGGCCGAGGCTGGAATACAGAATGAGGTGTAAATTACTTTTAACAATCCACAATATAAGTGTACAATTTGGTTTGCCCAAAAACAAAGAGAAGGTGGCGAATTTTATTAGAAAGAAATGTTACATGTTGTTTTAAAGGAAAGTATGTTGACACTAGTAAAATTTTGAGGAGGAGGCAAGCTCTGAATGGTGAGTGATCGCAGTGGGTAAAGCTAATCTTAAAGTCTCAGCAGCTTGTTTTAGTAGCTATTATATAAAACTGGTTTCAGGTTATTACAAGGAATTTCAGAAGCTGGGCTTGCAGAGAGAATTACATGCTAGGCGTGATGTTGTATACCTTGAGTGCTTTTTCCTCCTGGCCTCTTGATTCTGCTTTAGTTGGATATGACAAGAACGACCCAAGTCGTATGATGGACTTTCACAATGGAAATGTTGTATTTTATGATTGTGGTGGCTGTTACATGACTATATATATTTGACCAGACTAGTTGAGTTGTAATTTTTAAATTTAGAGATGAATCTTTATATTTTGACTTTGACACCACAAACTCAAAAAGTTATTTTGTGTCTAAAGTCTTTCATTTAGCATAATGCTTTTAAGAAAATACGATCCTTCCTTATTAAATTTAATTGGCATATTTTTCAAAAATCAACTAACCATGCATGTATGGGTCTATCATATTCCATTTATCTGTACTACCCTTAAACCAATGCCACACAGTCTAGATGCTAATCACTTTAGAATTAATCCTCAAATTATACAGCCGAAGTTCTTCAATTTTATTCTTCTTTAGAAAGTTATTTGGAAAGTCTAGATTTTTTACATTTTCATATTAATTTTAGCATTTGCTTGTTGATTTCTACAAAAAGTTCTGCTTGCATTTTGAATAGGATTGCTTTGAATCCATAGATCAATTTTCAGATAATTGACATGTCAATAATATTGAGTCTTCCATTCCATAAAACTAGGAAGTTAGTTTAGTTTCTTTGTTTAGTTTTGTTTAGTTTCTTTAATTTTGTTTAGTTTCTTTAATTTCTCTCTACTTTTCTTTGTATTTTTAGTGTTACATGCACTCCTCATAATTTGTAAAATATTTCAAAAAATCCATATTTTATTCATACATAGTGTTATGATGTTTTCTTGATGAATTGACTTATCACAATGAAACTTACCTTTTAATCTCTGCTAATGTTCTTTGTTCTGAAATTTACTTTCTCCAGTACTAATGTAAGCACTCCAGGTTCATTTTGTGTATCCTTTTCTATCCTTTACTTTCATTCATAACTGTGACTTTATATATAAAGTGAGTTTCTTGTAGGCAGCAGTTGGATTTTGCATTTTTGCATCCAATCTAACAATTTCTGCATCTTAATTGGATTTATAGATTTTTTTACAAGTAATGTAATTACTAATATGATTATATTTCAATTTGCTCTCTTGATATTTATTTTCTACCCATCCCATTTGATCTTCATTATCTTTATTCTTTGTTTTCTGCCTTCTTTTGGATAAATTGAGGACTTAATTTTAACTCCAGTGTTCACTTACTAGTAATATACCTTTTTTTTTGTTTTCAGGGAAGTTTCTAGTGCTTACATGATAGATAGATAGATAGATAGATAGATAGATAGATAGATAGATAGATAGATAGATAGATAGAACTTTTACTCTACCTTTAACAAACACTATACCTTTTGAGATATATAGTGTAAGAACCATGTAACATTATACTTCTATTTTCCCTGCCATATTCTGGATCTTATTTTCATACATTTTACTTCTACATATGTTATAATCCCCATAATACTTTGTTGTTTTTGCTTTAAATAGTCAATTACACTTAAAGAGACTACAATCACATGATGATAATTTTTACATTCATCTAAATATTTACCATTTCAAATACTATTTATTTCTTCCTCTAGATCCAGTCTTCTTTTCTGACATTTTTCTTTTCATGTTAACTTTCTGTAACATTTTTTGAAATGCATTTGTAATTCTCAAATTTCATCTATCTAAAAATGTTTCCATGGCCTTCATTTTTGAAAGGTAATTTCACCAAAATTTTAGGTAGACAGTTTTACTTTTTATTTTAGCAGTTTAAAGATATAATTCAATTTTTTTCTGGCTTCCATTTTTTGTATGACAAGTCAAACATAATTCTTTGTACTGTTCCCCATAGGTGATATGTTCTTTTTACCTCTTGCTACTTCCAAGTGTTTCGCTATAGTTTTGATCTTCAGCTATTTTAATATGACATTCTTATATTCTCTCTGTATTCAATCTATTTGAGTTTCACTGAGCTTGTTGAATCTATTTGTCATATTTTCCAAGTTTGAAAAATTTTTTTCTCCATTTTCTATTTCCTATCTTTCTGAAATTCCAGCTTTGTATACATTTGACCACTTGTTATAGTTACAAAGGCCACAAAGCTACAAATTATTGTTTGTGAATATATTATCTCTGTGTGCTTGAATTTATATAATTTTATAAAATTTATATATTTATATCTACATTTTTATGAGTAAACATGTATAGATAAAATTTACCTATAGAGTATAATATATAATTAATTTATACAATATAGTTGCATTAGTCAATATTCAAGTTTACTGATTCTTTCTTTTGTGTGTCTAATCTGCCCTAAATTTTATTGAGTAAACTTACTGCTGATACTGTAAATTTTTCAGTTTTAAAATTTCTAATTTTTTTGCGTGTTCGTATATCTCTAATAATGTCCTGCAGTTGTTTACCCATTCAATGTTCTATATTATTTGAAGTATTTATAATAGCTGTTTTGAAGTTCTCATCAATAAATTGCAACATCTGGGTCATCTTTGAGTCTACTTTTTGTTTGTTTACCCATTCAATGTTCTTCTATATTATTTGAAATATTTATAATAGCTGTTTTAAAGTTCTCATCAGTAAATTGCAACATCTGGGTCATCTCTGATTCTGCTTCTGTTGACTTTTTGTCTCTAGATTATGGTAACATTGAATTGTTGAGGTTTTTTGGTTTGTCTAGTAACTTTTGATAAAGGATGTAATATATTGTGGATGATGCATTATAGAAACTTTGGATTTTGTTTTCTTCCTCTAATAATATTTGTCTTTGTACCCTGGTTTTATGGAAGTTTAGTTTTAGTCTTTGCTAATGTGGTTCTATGTTTATTTTTTCCTTAGTACTAGGGTATATCCCTCACCTAGGTTCATTTCTACCAGAGTGTATATATATCATTGAGTCACCTAGAGTAGCTGAGCGTCCTACTGGCTACATCTTCTAGAAGTAAAACGAAAAACATAAGGATGTACTAGTGAAACCCCTTCTTCTTACAACATACTTTCAGTCCACTTTACTGACAAGGCCTAACCTTGTGCCAGTTGGCAAAGAAAAAATATTTGCAAGGTCCACCTCCAGTACCATAATGCAGAGCAAGGAAGGATGGATTTTGATAACTGACACAGATGGTATAATACTTTCTTAATTATTAAAAAGATAGAAAGTAATTGTAATAATATTATTTTCAATTTCTAGTCATCTGGTAGACCCAAACTCCAAATATTGTCCCCTCATCCCATTAAGACTGTTATTTTTTGCTTAAATTCTATTCATCCATGCACCATCCCAAATTTGGAAATGCCTTGTCAGCTAATTGCAAAAATCTGGGCCATCTGTGTTTGTTAGAACCTACTTGTGGTTCAACAGAAAACCTGAGATTTCCACTGAGACCCTCTAAATTGGTAGGTCTTGAACTTCAAACTCTTCTCACCAACATCTCAGCAACAGCTCTCTAGAGAGTCTCACCTCACCCCATTGGGCAGTATCCTAAAGAGTCTAGCTAACACCCCAATGGGAAGCTTCCCAGGCAGTTTTGCCACCAACTTAGTAGGCTGTTTCCTAGCACTTTTTACTAGAACTGGAATGGAAAGATACCTAGAAAATTTCCCTGGAACTCCAGTGAGTGTTTTCCTCCTCACAAGTCTTGGCCTGTGACATCCTAGCAAACTTCTCCACCATTCAGGGTTCCACAGCCACTGCTTTTCTCTGAATACTCAATCTCAGCCATATTGTTAGGCACCTCTTTGAAATTTGTTCCTTTCTTGAGTACATTCCCCTAATCCTGCATACGGTATTCCAGTATTCTCTCAGATTCCCTTTACTCTGTCTTAGTAGTTAGCCTGATTATACTATTTAATAATTATTTTCAAATTACTGGTATGGTTTTTGTCTCCTTAATGAAAACTATAGGTTTAGCTTCAATGTATGTGGTTGAAGTTTACTCAAGAGTTCTGCAAGCTAAGTTCGATGCCTGAAAATCTACAAATGGAATAATAGCAAGAAATCAATTTAAAGTGATAAAGATAGGGAGATAGGGGAAGCAACGTTCAATGTGAAGTCTGTGCACATTCTTCAAAAGTAGGGTCTAAGAAATATAATGGAGGTTTCAATGTATGATGCTCCTATGATGGTGAGCACTTATGTTTTGTGATGAAGTTGAAAGAAAACAAACAAAATAATCTCCTTATTATGACAATCATCACAATCTTGAAACAGATGTTTTATCTGTAAACATAATTAAAAATAATCTGAGGTCATTTCAACAACAGCTAATACAAAACTTTAAATTTGTACCCTGTGATAAGTGGGGCTTCTACTTGATTATGATATTTCTTTTTTAACTTGTGAACATGGGTTCAAATACTTATTTCAAAGCCTTTTACTCAGAGTACCTGTGTTTTCCTCACATTCTCTCTCCCAAAACACTTCATGTATTTCCCTCCCTTCAGTCTCACTGCTGCTCTTTCTTTCTTTTTTTATTTTTTATTATACTTTAAGTTCTAGGGTACATGTGCACAACATGCAGGTTTGTTACATATGTATACATGTGCCATGTTGGTGTGCTGCACCCATTAACTTGTCATTTGCATTAGGTATATCTCCTAATGCTATCCCTCCCCCCTCCCCCCACCCCACGACAGGCCCCATTGTGTGATGTTCCCCATCCTGTGTCCAAGTGTTCTCATTGTTCAGTTCCCACCTATGAGCAAGAACATGCGGTGTTTGGTTTAACACTTGCTTTTGGTGGTGTTTATTCTTTGTTGTCACAGGTAGAGACTATGAGCCTAGAAAACTGGTAAGTACTGGGTTTTGTTTTACCCCTAGGTACTCGAAGCAACTAATTTCTTTTCTGCTGCCAATAGGGGCTGAATTTTGGGAGATGCACTGCTGTTTGCTATTCTTGAAGCTTATTGACTCTAAGTGTCTAGAAACCACCTGCTGTGTCTAGGGAATGTGATCTGGCTTTTGCAGTTTCCAATGAAAAAGTGTTCGTTTTGCTAGTGATAAATTTTTTCCCTCTAAAATATTGTTGAAAGATCATTGCCACCAGCTACTGCTCTTTTCAGGAAAGAGAACTTTCATTTTGGCAGCATATTGACGGATACAGAGAAATAAAAGGACCATATCATTAAAGGACCCCATAGGGCTTGCAAACTTGTTTATTCAGAATGATGGTAATTGTCAAATTAATGAGTATTCTGATTGATAATCATATGAAGTCATTCTGTTCAACTCAAAAGGTATTTATGAAGCATCTGGCATATGTTCAGCATCATATTAAAGAGGAAGTATTTGTAATTTTAAAAATGTTAAGGCCCTAGAGTCAAATTTCCTATATCTGAAATTTAGCACTTGCATTTAATACATTTGTAAATATAGACAAGTCTTTCTAAGCCCCAAATTCCCCTCATCTATAAATAGAAATAATATTTTTTACCTCAAAGGGAGAATACATATTTCCCTAGAATTATTCATTAATTATTTCAACAATTTTTAAAAAAATATTGTGGTACTATATGAAATTTTTCCTGCCCTCAATAAGCTTGCATAAAACAGAAAATAAATTTAAAAAAAACACATAATAAATTGTCAGGTCCCATAAGCCAACAGTATAAGTTATACTAACGTAACTTATACATTATAAGTATATGTTATATATATTATATATATACCCTATACGATATATATACATATATATATATATCCCACAAGTTATTAAGTGGTTGCTAGCCCAAAAACAAAATAAGAATTATTTCATTCCCCAGTGGATTTGGCTAAAATATTGGTAATAAAATCAGGCACAACTCCAGCAGAAGACATCAGTGAAAAGCCAAGCTGGGTCTACAAGGAATCACACATTTTGAGACATATATTTATGCTGTTATTATCATCACTAGCATCTTACTGTATCAAGTAAAAAGATCATCACATTCTGGAGAGTTGGGCATGTTTTGCAAGGGAAATTATGTTTTTCTTTATTTCTATGCTTCTGTACTAATAGGTTGGTTCAGTAATATGGTAGATCATTGGTTTGAGTGAGAAAAGGGAACAGGTTGAACCTGCTCCAAAGAAAAGACCGACATAAGTTACTGATGTTGGAAGTTCCCCAACTTTCTCTCTTCCCCAAGGCCTGATTGTTCAGATTTTTCTGTCAATTTTGTGAGCGTCTCTATTTTCCATAAACTTCTCTTTTACTTAAATCAGATGAGTCAATCTCACTTATTAGCCATCAAAGGTCCTTAACTGTTGCAAATCTGTTCATAAAGGGTTTCCCCAAGTGTTGATAGAAAATAAAAGGTACTCAGAACCTCTTTCAAGTTTTTAATCCATGTCCAATAAAATGCATATATGACAGAAAAAATGATCACATCATTTAACACTTTCATGATCTCATTTTCTCTAAATCTGTAGCCACTGTTCTCAGGTTAGTCATTTATTAATAATTTGTATTGATGCACATACCATAAAATTGACCCTTTCCAGTGTTTTTTTTCACTATAGTCACAAAGTTTCACAACCATCACCACTATCTAATTACAGAATATTTTCATGATGCTCCCCCAAAACTCCTCCCCTTTATCTGCCACTTCCCATTCCCTTTTTCCCCTAGCCCCTGGCAAACAGTAGTCTACTTTTTCTCCCTGGATCTGCCAACCATCAATATTTCATATGATGAAATCATATAGTAGGTGTCTGTATGACTTTTCTTACATAACATGTTTTCCAGATTCATCTATGTTGTGGCATGTATTGGTATTTTATTCTTTTTTATGGCCAAATAATAAATAATATTCTACTGTGTAGATATACATTTGTATCCATTAATTCATGGATAAAAATATAGGTTGTTTCTACTTTTTCACAGTTTTGAATAATGTTGCTATGAATATTTATGTTCATGTTTTTGTATGCACTTTTTTTTCAATTATCTTGAATATATATATAGTCATCTCTTGGTATCCATGAGGACTTGGTTAAACCCAGGACCCCACCAGATACCAAAATCCATGGACGCTGAAGTCCCTTATATAAAATGATGTAGTATTTGTATATAACCTATGCATGTCCTCTCATATACTTTAAATCATCTCTGGATTACTTATAATACCTAATACAATGTAAGTCATATGTAAATAGTTGTTATACTGCATTATTTAGGGAATAATGACAAGAAAACAAAGTCTATACCTGTTCAGTCTAGAAACAATGATTCTTTTTTAAAACAATATTTTTTGATCTGAGGTTGGTTGAATCTATGGATGCAGAACCCACAGATACGAAGGGCAACTGTCCCTAGGAATAGAATGGCTATGTCTTATGGTAACTCTGTATTTAACTTTTTGAGGAACTGCCAAATTGTTTTCCAGAGTAGCTCTCAGGTCAACTCGAATACACAAATCAGTCTCTGAATATGATGCTTGCAAATAAGTAATTAGTATGCCAAACTGTGTGATATATCTGAACCTAAAGGATTCCCAGATGAGAGCCATATTGCTGTTAGAGTATTGTGATGGCTAATTGTATGTGCCAAATTAACTGGGCCATGGGATGCCCAGGTAACTGGTTAAATGTTATTTCTGTATGAGTCTGTGAGGGTATTTCTGGAAGAGATTAACATTTGAATTCGTACATGAGTAAACCAAATGGCCCTCCCCAATGTGAGCAGGCATCAGCCAATCTGTTGAGAAAAGAGGAACATCAAATGAAGTCTTGAACTGAGACATTGATCCCCTTCTTCCCTCAGCACTGCAGACTTTCAGGCCTTCAGGTGTGGGTGAAAATCTATACCATGGGCTCTACAGCTCTTAGGCCTTCAAACTAAGCCATCAGCTTTCTTGAGTCTGCAGCTTACAGACAGCCGGTCATGGGATTTCTCAGCCTCTATGATTGTGCAAGCCAATGCATTAAAATACATCACTTCCTTGATATATCTTTATATATGCCTTTTTGTTCTATTCAGCTCCTCAATGGATTGGATGATGGACACCTACTTTGGTAAGGGTAGATCTTCTTTACACAGTCTACTAATTCAAATGATCATTGCTTCTAGAAATACCCTCATAATACAGAAAATATAGAGAGGAATATATGTAGATAGGTCTCCTATTGGTTCTGTTTCTCTGGAGACTCCTCACTAATAGAAGTATCATGGTGGTTCCTTTTTCTGGACCTGTTAAGAGAGGGCTTAATAATGACAGACTGTTATACTCTGTGATTGATCAAGTCCTTAAAGAAATTACCTGATTTGACAATGTTTGTTTACTTGCCAAGAAGAATCCAAAATTTTTTGATATGTGAAAAAAAAAAAGTAGGATTTAGTATGATAGCATGAAAGTTCTTTCCCAGGTGACTCGTATAAATGGTTCATGAAAAGTGCATGAAACCCTGTCAGGGGATTTCAGTTCCAGTTCCTGATTCCCCTACCTGTGCCACCTTGGTCCAGGCTCTTATGTTCTTGGAAATGAGTTTTACCATCTCCAAACAAGAAGTATAACATTCATTCTGCTACACCTAATTCACAAGAGTCCTTTAGCTAAAATAAGACGATTGTATTAGTCAGGATTCTCCAGAGAAACACAGCCAATGTGATATAAATAGATATATGAAAGGAGATTTATTATGGGAATTGGCTCAGGCATTTATGGAGGTTTAAAAGTCCCAGAAGTCTCATGATGAGTTGTCTGTAAGATGGAGAACCAGGGAACCTGGTAGTGTAATTCACTTTGAGCCCAAAGTCCCCAAAACAAGGAGCTCCAATGTCTGAGGGCAGGAGAAGATGGATGTCCCAGCCAAAGAGAGAATTCAATTCACCCTTCCTCTGCTGCCTTTTTGTTCTGTTCAAGCTCACAACAGATTGGATGACCACCCTACATTGGTAAGCGTGGATCTTCTTCACTCAATCCACTCATTCATATGATAATCTCCTCCAAAAATAATGTTTAACCAACTATCCGGTCACCACTTAACCCAGTAAAGTTGACAATTAATATCATATGATATAAAGACAATTTTTAAAATAAATTGTCAGTTTATTTAATAATGTTATGACCTATTATAACATTTATTTCCTGTCTTAAAAAAGACAGTAGACAATGTGATTATACCTTATTATGTTTTATGGGTTTTAACACAGTCTACATTTAATTCAAGTAACAAGAAAGTATATTATAAATTATAATTATACAGTCTGTCTAAACTTTTAAGATGAAGATTTTACTCAGTGGTATTCAATATTCAAACTGACTTTAAGAAACTTAAGAAACTAAATTCTGCTAATTTCTGGTATAACTTCAAATACAAGAAGATAAGTCCTCTAAATCTTTTGTTGCTAGAGTTTTTTTGCATTTATGCTATATTTATATAAACTATTAAGTCCTTGGTTTTGGAGGCTGCAAAGCAAAGATGTTATACAATGGAGAGAGGACAGAGTTGGGTACAAAGTTCTAAATCCAGAGTCTGTTTCTTACCGCCTGAATGAACGTGGGCACAGACTAATGCTCTCTGGCCCATAAATTGTTCAATGGTATAAGGTATGCAATGATACTTCTCTCAAAAGAATGTTGAGGGAATTAAATAATATGTCATTTGCAAAAGTCACCTAGGAAAAAACTCAAAAAAAAGTATATTCTTCCCTTCTTTCTTTTTGTAAACCTTAGGCCTTAGGGCAGCTCCGTATATGGTAAACACTCAACACAAAATGTATTGAGGATGATGTAGTATACATTTATAAAATCTGATCTTGCAAGTGTGCCAGCTAGTTTTTTAATAATTGTTTTTAATATATTCTCAAAGACGTGACAAATAGTTGCTATTTTAATATATATTTATTCTGAAACTATTAATAATTAGCATCAATGATCTATTGTTGAAAATACACTATTTTTTGAGAAGTAAAAGGTATTCATTTTCCCATGAAAACATACAATACTACTGTGATAATAATTAGTACTGGCCCCCTGACATTGCTTTATTATCCCCGTAACAGGATGGAGAGATTGTACTTCTCTAACTCCTGGAAATTAAGTATGACCACGTTTTGACCAACCAAATATGAGAAGTGGTATGAATCACTTCCTGACAGAGTCTGAAGCATCAACATGTGGTTCTCCACTTGCCTTTTCCCTCTAACTGGACAACTGGCAATGTTTTGAAGAGTACTGGTTCTCAGTGTGGACGATTTTGCCCCCTCAGGGGATGATTGCAATCTCTGGAGACATTTCTTGGTTGGATTGAGATGAGAAGGATGCTACCTGCATCTAGAGAGTAGGAGCTACATCTGCACTGAATATCCCACAATGTGCAGAATAGCCTCCTCAACCTTTCTCTGACCCTGGGGTGATAAAAATCATCCAGCCCAAATTGGCAGTAGTGCCACTGTTGAGAAACCCAGCTTGGAGTAAAGATTTGGATCTTAGCCCCTAGTTGTTCAGAAACAGAGAGGAAGTATAATCAAGAAATAAACCTTAGCTCTTTTAGATCATTAAGAGTTTCAGGTTGTGCGTTATCACAGCATAGCCTAGCTTTTCTCAACTGACACATTTATTTTGCAATTGGAGGGAAATTAGAACACAATGCACTTCCTCAAGTAATGTTTAAATAATGTGGTTTCAATATTTTTGGATTTAATATCCTTTTAATACACGTCTGCTGGGCTGACAATTGAGGCAGGATTTGCATAAAATGGAAAACAAATTGATCATTTCAAATTTCAAGATAGTTTAGCTTGCCTTTAGAGGAAAATGATTGTTCATAAGAAGCATCTGACTTTAATGCTTAATGTAATTTCTCTGAGATACCCAAAAATTCAGGCAAATATTTGAAAAAAAGAGAGATTATAAAATCTTATTTTGAACACAAGACTGCAGCTTACACGCTTATTGAAAAAAAAACTTTTATATCATTTACAAATAGTTTAGCAATTTCTACTATTCGCCTGTGAAATAATTTCATGTACAAGTTGAAACAATCATAAAAAGGCTATTTTGATGTATACCTTTATGAAAGAAAGAAACTAAGAAAAAGAATAAATTTATAATGACAAGAGTTTATATAAGTATTTCTCTTAATGAAAAATATTAGTTGCGATATCAGGCAGATGTAAACAGGCAATTTTAATTTCTGCTCTCAAAGTCCCGTACTTTCTCTCCTCCAGACATTTATTATGATTCCATTTACTTTTTCATTTATTACTTTAAATAGCTAATATATTCACATAATTCAAATAATTAAAAAGTATATAAATAGTAAAATGTTTTCCTCCCAATCAAGCCAGCCACCTATGACCACGTGGATGGTTCATGGCTGCTCACGAAGGGCATCATCTAGAACTGGGCACACACTCACAACACGTGCAGCCTTCCCTCACTAACCTCATTCACAGTAACCTTGTTATTAGATTCATATGGATATGCATATATTCATTTACTTATGCATCTATATGCATATATAATATATGCATAGTCATATGCAATATATGCACGCAAATATAGATACATACATCCATATTCATATGGAAATCAATGTGAATTAAATTGTTATCCCCTTTTTACTGTTTTTCTTACACAAAACACATGGCAGGGGAGAAAGTTATCTCCATGCCCATTCACAATAAAGGGCTCTCAAAGAGAATACCAGACTATTCTACATGCCTTAGGAAAATAAACTCCAATAAAAGTCAAAGCAATTATTTAGGCAGACTGAAGTACACGTAGTTTATGCTTGTCAATTTCCAGCATCTCATTGCAGAATCTGTTGTCTCTCTCTTTATGTATACTTCTTCAGATAATGTATGTCTCCTGCCACTCAAAGCCTCTCATTTTCAACTGTTATTTTTGGCAATACTAAGTAATGAAGCTTTGCCTCAACAAATATCCTGTTGACCTTGTTAGCACATATATTTTATATTTCCTCAATGTTACACATCTGATCATCTGATGCATAATAATGTGTCAATTATTGATAAATGCTACAAGTGCTACCTTTGGAGATAAATATATACTGTGATTTATTATTGCTAAAATATTATATAAGGTAGCATTTCCAAATGTTTTATTATTGCTTTAGTAGTCTGGGGAAAACAGATGGTATTTGATTACATGAATAAGTTCTTTAGTGGTGATTTCTGAGATTTTGGTGCACGCATCATGCGAGCAGTGTACACTGTACCCTATGTGTAGTCTTTTATCCCTCATCCCCCTCCCACCCTCCCCGCTGAGCCCCCAGAGTCCATTATATTGTTCTAATGCCTTTGCGGCCTCATAACTTGGCTCCCACATGTAAGTCAGGACATACAATATTTGGCTTTCCATTCCTGAGTTACTCCACTTAGGATGATGGCCTCCAACTCCATCCAGGTTGCTGTGAAGGCCATATTTCATTCCTATTTATGGCCGATTAGTATTCCATGGTATACGTATACCACATTTTCTTTATCCACTCATTGGTTGATGGGCATTTAGGCTGGTTCCATATTTTTGCAAATGCAAATTGTGCTGCTATAAACAAATAACTTCTTTTCCTCTGAGTAGATACCCAGTAGTGGGGTTGCTGGATCAAATGGTAGATCAACTTGTAGTTCATTAAGGAGTCTCCATACTGTTTCCCATAGTTGTACTAGTTTACATTCCCACCAGCAATGTAAAAGTGTTCCTTTTCACCGCATCCACGACAACAACTATTAATTTTTATTTTTTAATTGTGGCCATTCTTGCAGGAGTAAGGTGGTATCGCATTGTGGTTTTGATTTGCATTTCCAGGATAATTAGTCATGTGAAGCATTGTTTCATGTTTGTTGGCCATTTGTATATCTTGTTTTGAGAATTCTCTATTTATGTCCTTAGCTTACTTTTTGATGGGATTATTTGTTTTAAATTTATTTATTGAGACAGAGGCTCACTCTGTCATTCAGGGTGAAGTGCAGTGACATGATCTCAGCTCCCTGCAACCTCCACCTCCCAGGTTCAAGCAACTCTCTTGCCTCAGACTCCCAAGTAGCTGGGATTACAGGCACATGCCACTAAGGCTGGCTAATTTTTGTATTTTTAGTAGAGACGGGCTTTCACCATGTTGGCCAGGCTGTTCTCAAACTCCTGACCTCGTCATGATCCACCCACCTCAGCCTCCCAAAGTGCCGAGATTACAGGTGTGAGCCACTGCACCTGGCCTATTTGTTTTTACTTGCTGATTTGAGTACCTTGTAGATGCTGGATATTAGTCCTTTGTTGGATACATAGTTTGCAAGTATTTTCTCCCACTCTGTGGGTTGTTGGTTTACTCTGCTGATTATTTATTTTGCTGTGCAGAAGACTTTAATTTATTTAAATCCCATCTAATTATTTGTTTCTGTTGCCTTTGCGTTTGGGTTCTTGATCATGAAGTCTTTGCCTAAGCCAATGTCTAGATTTTCCAACATTATCTTCTAGAATTTTTGTGTTTCTAGATCTTAGATTTAAGTCTTTGATCCATCTTGAGTTGATTTTCATATAAGGTGAGAGATGAGGATTCAGTTTCATTCTTCTACATGTGACTTGCCGATTATCCCAACACCATTTGTTGAATAGGGTGTCCTTTCCCCCCTTTATGTTTTTCTTTGCTTTGTTGAAGATCAGTTGACTATAAGTACTTGACTTTATTTTTGGATCCTCTATTCTGTTCCATTGGTCTACATGCCTATTTTTACACCAGTACCATGGTGTTTTGGTAACTATAGCCTTGTAGTATAGTTTGAAGTTGGGTAATGTAATGCCTCCAGATTTGTTCTTTGTACTTAGTCCTGTTTTGGCTATGTGGGCTCTTTTTCTGGTTTCATATAAATTTTAAGATTGTTTTTTCTAGTTCTGTGAAGAATAGTGATGGTGTTTTGATGGGAATTGCATTGAATTTATATATTGCTTTTGGCAGTATGGTCATTTTCACAAACTGTTTAAAATACTGCAATGTTATGTTTGAAAACTTCATTTTTAAAAAATTTGGAAAATTTTGTTTTGATTGATATTGAAATCACAGTATTTAAATCCTACCTTCTAGATATTAGTAGAAGCCTTAAAATATAGAAAAATAAACATTAGCCTTAGAAATGAGGAAGGTGTTATCCATATACTAAGATAGTCAAGGTGTTTCTAAATTATATAATGCAGATTGTCCCAGAGCAGGAGCCAACTGATCATCCTCACTCATATGAAAGGACAATATACTCAGAAAATAAATAAAGAAGGACTTGGCAATAGTAACCTCTAACTAAAATAGGTGAGGGCTTTGACTCATGATCAAAACAATAAGCTACTACAGTAGCTTAGTGGCTAGTAAGCTAACAGGAAACCACTGAACCAATGGAATGATACCACAAGAAAGGAGAAAGAATCCATCCTAAAGAATAAAAATAAAGTATTTTTCTCTATGTAATATATTTACAATAAGAAATTTTGTTGCCAGAAAAATATTTATTCTTGATCCTAAGTTTAAAAATATGCTGTAGCAGAGCATGATTGAGAAAATAGTCTATGTTCCACCTTAATAAAGATTACTTTTGTCTGTTCAACTGGACATACACACTTCATCCAAAATAACACAGCACAGAACAGAAGAAATGTGACCTAATGATGATCAATGAGACTTTATCTCCAAGTAACTAAATTTTGAGCAGAATCATGCAGAGAATGATCATCGTTTAAGCTGAGACATTTGATGACAGTCTCTGATGACAAAGTTCTTGTATTTTTCAATGCTTATTTATTCAACTTGCCCTTCAATTTTCTAAATTAGCTCATATTTCCAATGAATCCCTTTAAGTGTTTCACTTCCTGAAACAACAAAATAATTTAATTGAATTTTTATATGCACAAAATCAAAACACATCTTTGGCATTAGAGCAAACAATCATGGGAAAAGAAAAACAATATGAGATATTGAAAAACTTGCAACAAGTTGAGAAACATGAGGTCAAGTTTTAAAATATGATAGAAGCTTCGAAAAACAAATTAATAACTGAAGATCTATTTAGTAAAAATGGAAGACTACTGTAAGAAATTCGGCCAGCATTCTGACAAGAACAATAAGCAATAAAAAGTAAATGATTGTTAAGGACCAAATGTTTCTACCCTTCCAAAATTCATGTGTTGAAGCCCTAAACCTCAGTTGAGGCTACGTTTGGAGATGGGGCCTCTAAGGAAGTACTTAAGATTAAATGAGTTCAAAACATTGGGACTTTGATCTGATAGGTTTGGTGTCATTATAAAAAGAGATACCAAAAATTCTCTTTCTCTCTCTCTCCTGTCCCTCTCTTTTTCTCATGCACTGACAAAAGGACGTATGAGAACCTAGCAAGGAGGTAGCCATCTGCAAGCTACTAAGAGAACCCTCACCAGAAACTAAATCTAACAAACCTTTTATCTTTCATGTCTAGACTCCACAAATGGGAGAAAAAAAAATTATCTGTTGAAGCCATCCAACCTGTTGTATGTCGTTATGGCCACCCATGCTGACTAATAAAATGATGAAAGAAAAAGGGAACAGATCCAGGAAATTCAATCTATAAGAAAAAAGAGAGCTTAACGAATTCATGAAAATATAAGGCAAACAAATTCAAAATAATGATCAAAGAAATAATAGAAACATTCCTGAGCTGAAAATGAACATTAACTTGAATATCTAAGGTTTTTGCCAAGTACCAAAAAGAATAAGTTTAAAATAAATACAAATATTTCTATGAACAAAGACCATTTCTACAGATATCAAAAAAAGTTACCCACAAAGAAATAAAAAAAGAAACTGTATTCATGTGACTATAATAATTAAAAAATTAAGAATGGATTAATTAATGTCTACAGTGTTTTAAGGAAATATTATTGATACTTCAGAATGCTATATCACAACTCCTAACATTTTCATAGGGCAATGTACTAGTTAAGTTGTGCTAAATGTTGTAACTAAATACCTCAACATATCAGATAATTAACACAATCAAGATTTATTTCTCATTCAAATCTCAGTTCATCTTAGCTTGATGAGGGCACCTATGATCTGTTCTATGCATTCAGGGACTCAAGTTTCTTCTATGCTTAGCCAAAAGAGACATATTATTTCCTTAGATTCCATGGATGAGAACTGGCAACAAGGTCAGACCTCAATGGAAGGGGATTCAAAAATGTATTTAGCTGCACGCCCAGGTAAAAGAAACAAGTTTGACAAACATTTAGGCAGCACTGTCCAAGAGAGCTTCTTATGAAAATAAAAATGTTCTATTGTGCTGTCTAATATGGCCAGCACTAGCCATATGAGGCTGTCTTACTCTCTTTAGTGTTGTTATAAAGGAATACCCGGGGCTGATTAATTCAGAAAGAAAAGAGGTTTATTTGGCTCACTGTTCTGCAGGCTGTACAAAAAGGATGGTGCCAGCATCTGCTGCTGGTGAGAGACTCAGGCTGTTTCCACTCACAGTGGAATGCAAAGAGGAGCTAACAGGTGCAGACCACATTGTGAGAGAGGAAGTGAGAGAGAGCAAGCAGGTACCAGGCTTTTTTTAACAACCAGCTCTAGGAGGAACTCTCATGGGAACTAGTAGAGTGAGAACCCACTCATTACCATAAGGATGACCCTAAGCCATTCCTGAAGGAAGGACTCACCCCTATGACCCAAACATCTCCTACCAGCCCCCACTTCCACAGCTGGAGGTCAAATTTCGACATGAGACTTAGCTGGCCAAACAAACCATATCCAAACCATAGCAGAGGCTATTTAGCATTTGAAATGTTGCTAAAGTGACAGAGAAACTGACTATTTAACTTTTCTCAATTTTAACACATTTAACTTAAAATAGCCACATGTGATTAGCAGATTTCCTATCGGAGAGGGCAGACCACCCATCTCTGCCACAAAGTAATAGAATGTGTGTTCAAGGATGTTATTGAGAATTACTAGTAATAATAAATACGTGGAGGCCAGGCACAGTGGCTCACACCTGTAATCCCAGCACTTTGGGAGGCCAAGGCAGGCAGATCATTTGAGGCCAGGAGTTCAAGACCAGCCTGGTTATCATGTTGAAACCCCATCTCTATTAAAAGTAATAATAATAACACACAAAAAAAGTAGCCAGTCGTGGTGGCATGCAGCTATAATCCCAGTTACTAGGGAGGCCAAGGCACAAGAATCACTTGAATCCTGGAGGTAGAGGTTGCAGTGAGCCAAGATTGTGCCACTGCACGCCAGCCTGGGCAACAGAGCAAGACTCTGTCTCAAAAACAAAACAAAAAATAAATATGTGGAGACAAAACAAGTATCTACCAAGTTGGGAATGTGTGATATTACCTCCTCAGCAAATGGTTAAAGTATTACCTGTTGAATCTTGGTGCATAGTTCATATGCCTGTGCAGCCTAGAAATTTAGGAGACTTTGGGAAGAATATCAGAATATCAGCTTGAGTTGGCTCCTCCTAAAACCTCCTCAGGGTTCTGCAAATAGTCCCATGCTTTGGTTTGAGGCAGTAGTCCTCAACGTATGGCCTGGAACCAGCAGGACCAGCATCACCTGGGAACTTATTAGACAATGAAATTTTCCAGCCCCATCCCAGACCTACTGAATCAGAAATTCTAGGGGTGGGGTCAAGCAATCCGTGTCTAATAAGCCCTCCTGGTAATACTGACACTTGCTAAAGTTTGAGAGCCACTGATCTAAGGCAATAGTTCTCACTCTAGCTGCTCATTAGAATTACCAAGGGAATTACAAAAAATAGGGTTGCCATAGTGCCATCCTCAGAGATTTTTATTTAATTGTTATGTGGTAGGGCCAAGTATTTTTAAAGGCTCCCCGGCTGATTCAAATGTATAAACAGAATTAAGAACCAAAACTGAGGACACTCAAACTAAAAGCAGAAAAGGAAACAGAATACAACTCAACTTTAATACAAAAGACTTTTTCTCCCTGTTTCCCGCAGTGCAAAACTACTGTAAGTCAATCATGGATTTTGGATAATTATAATAGCTCAATTCTCTGAAACATTTTAAATTTCACATGAGCAAAGACAAGGGCAATAATAGCCCAAATAGAAGAGAGAGCCTGGGCCCTTTGTGGTGTCAGGAAATTGAGAAAAGTCTGAAGAAAAGTCTGAACCCCCTGGCCCAGCCTGCTACACAATCCCCCGACAAAGCCTCTCTAAGATGAATCCTGGGATATTATTCCCTTAGACTCCTCTTTTACCCTAGTACTGCTCACTGCTGTAAGAAGCCAAGGCCCATTCTGGAAGAAGTGTGGTCAGTGTGGTCACATGAATAGACTTAGGAACCAAACTGCCTTGGTAGGACCCTGGTTCTACCTCTTATTAGCTGTGAAACTTGGAAACATAAGCGAACTTCTTTATGCCTCACTTTTCTCTTCTAAAATAAAAATATATGATTTTACCTACATTATTGGGTTGCTTAAAATGATGGATGAATGAATGCATTGCTAAAACACTTAAAACAGTGCCTTACACTTATTATTAAGGTCAGAAATAAGATTAAAATACAGAGTCCATGCTAGCTTGTTGCTAAGAAACAAAAATCAGGCAGGTGAATGTTAAATGACAATGAGTTAGACACTGGTTATTAGCTATAACAATGATAAAAAGTGCATTATATATTACATGAATAATTACATGTGTAGAAGCATAGTGCATTAATCCATTCTCAGACTATAAAGAAATACCTGAGACTGGGTAATTTATAAAGAAAAGAGGTTTGACGGGCTCATGGTTCCGCAGGCTTTACAGGAAGCATGACAGCTTCTGTGGAGGCCCTAGGAAACTTTCAATCATGGTGGAAGGTGAAGGGGCCACAGGCACATCTCATAAGGCCTGAGCAGGAGGAAGCAGGTAGGGTGTGCTGGGTTGGGGGGGTCAAGGGCTACACATCTTTAAACAACCAGATCTTGTGAGAACTCTATCACCAGAGCCCCACTAGAGGGATGGTGCTAAACCATTAGAAACCTCCCCCATTTTCAATCACCTCCCACCAGGCCCCATCACCAACATCAGGGATTAAAATTGAACATGAGATATGGGTGGGGACACAGATCCAAACCACAACTGATAGATAGAAAAAACTAGATGATAGATAATGATGGAGAGCTGGATAGACACATAAATAGATACACAGGTAAAAATATTGCATGTACCATTCTAGAAAGCAGCAATGAACAAAATGGAAAGTGCCTTATAGTGAGATTATATTCTAATGTTTCGGAGAGGTGACAAAAAATAAATATACAAATAATAGATGTATCAGGTAAATATATGCATTATGAAGAAAAATAGAAAAATAGAAGTAAAAGGAGGTGACACTTAAGGAGCAACTTGAAAACAAGGAAAGCTTTGCTTACATCTGGGGACAGAAAGATAAAGGCAGAGGGAACTGCAATACAAAAGCCCTAGGGCATTACAAGTTTGAAGTGTTCAATGGACAGCAAGCCAATGTGATTAGAATGGACTGAATGAGGTAAAACCCATTAGAAAATCAATAGCCCAGACATATAGAGCCTTGCAGGGTATGTACAGTCAGGAGTTCAAATTCCATTTTACAATAATGGAAAGACAATTATTTGAGCAAGAAAGTTTGCTTTATCAGGCATATAACTTTAAAATCTACTCTAGCTGTATGTGATGAATTTATATTACTGGATGAGGAGTAGAGAGGGGAGGCTATTTATGAAGTTTTTGCATATGAAGCTTTTAGACCACACAAGAGATTACACTGGCTTGAACCAAGGTGATGGCAGTGGAAACGGTGATCAGTGGTCAGATTCACAGTGAAATTGGATTTGTGAATATGATTAATGAGAACAATTGGCCTGAGAAAAAGAGTGAATCATTAAGTCCACATACTAAGAAATGAGGAGACCCAAGGGTTTGGCCTTGTTAAATTTGAACTGCCCACATAAAGATTCCAAGGAGGAGTTGGGAATGCAAGTCTGATGCTCAGGGGAAATATGGGGGCTAAAGATATTAACCAGATTTCACAAATTTATTTACACTTTTAAGAATACACAAGATCACCTAGGAAGTATGTGCAAATTGAAGAAAATATCTAACTGTTTGGCAGTCCCACCAGCTACTTAAGTGATATATTTGCCAGGCAGGCCTATGACTACTTAATCCCTAAAGCAATTCCAAGATTCCCTAAACTTATATAGATAGGAAAAGTATTTCTAGTGTAGCACTGTCCATGGATGAGAAATCCTCCCAATCTGCTCTTGAAAAGTGATTATGGAGGACTTTGGGCAAGGGAGGCACTGCATTAGTCTGTTCTCATGATACTAATAAAGACACATCCGAGACTGGGTAATTTATAAAGGAAAGAGGTTTCATTGACTCACAGTTCCACATGGCTGGGGAGGCCTCACAATCATGGCAGAAGGCGAATGAGGGGCAAAGTCAAGGCTTACACGGCAGCAGGAAAAAGAGAGCTTGTGCAGGGGAACTCCCACTTATAAAACCACCAGATCTCGTGAGACTTACTCACTACCATGAGAACAGTGTGGGGGAAACTGCCCCCATGATTCAATTATCTCCATCTGGAGATAATAATCCCTCCGTCTTTGACACGTGAGGATTATTACAATTCAAGGTAAGATTTGAGTGGGAACACAGCCAAACCATATCAGGAACCAACCATTTTCAACTGTGGGAAATATGGATGCTTCTTTGTGGAAGTCACTCTTCAGCCATGGGGGCAGAAATTACTAACCATTCTCTACCACAATAAAATCTGCATTCTAGAGCTCTGATTGTTGTACGTTGCTTTCCATTTTTCTTGTTTCCAAAGGGAGTTCTTATTGTGCTTATATTGTCTCTCCACTTTTATTTTTAAATGGTTTTATTTATCATTTAGCCCATACCAGATCACAAAGTGGTACATCCAGACCTCGCTCAGAAAAATGAACAGAACTCAGAGATTGTAAATTCAGTAACTGAACAAGATTTCAGGTTGTGTTCTGTTGGAAGAGATGAAATGTGTTTCCAGTTACCCAGAAACTAATTGCCTTGTCTTAGATATGAACACTGTTGCAAACTTATGTATTGTTAAAGGATATAATGTATTTATCAAAGAGTAAAATATAGTGAATATTTTAATTTTTGCATATTTAAGAATTCCTTCCCTTTTCTCTCCCCACTTTTCCTTTTGGGAACTACTCCTTCAATTCAACAGTATTCAATAACCCACCTTCTAGGTTTAAAAGGAAGGCATACGATCCAGGTCTAGACAGTCAATTTGTCAATTCACCTGGCCATGGTGATGGGTCCACCCTTCTTATATGATCGAATGCAATCCAAATAAATCCCTACCCTGAGATTTTTGTTTAAAGCAAGAGGAGAGGGGTCATTTGGGGTCATGGAGTTTGAAGAATGTGAATTGGTTGCTACTGGAAGCCATTATCTCTCACTCCACATTGAAAAAAGCTGTCTGATGTAAGGAAAAATGAAGTCAAGCAGAGGTAATTGCAGATGAGAAGAAGCTGAAGGGAATCCCAATTGTGTCAGGTCCCTAGTTCTGGAGTCTGACATCTCAAGATCTCTTCTTAATCCTGAAGCTCTTTGAATCTATGACCTTCCAGTTTTACCAATTGATAAATACCCTTGTATAAGCAGGCTTCATTTGGATTTCTGGAACTGGTAACTTTTAATTAATACAGGTTAATTAATCTTAATTTTATATGTTAATCTATACAACTAACCTTAATTCTATATCATTAATGCTGAATATATATTTACATTACAATATTTAAGTTATGGGTAAAAAATAGTGAAGGAAATCACGGTGATTACATTCACATTAGAAGTCCTTAGGAGAGAATGCTGTATGAGACATATGCCCATGAGTCACAGGGATGAAGATACATTTCAGATGCAGGATGTGACCTTGATTTGGGATATAAATGCCCTGATTTTATACTACACCAGTATTTCCCAACTAGTGACCCCACATTGGTGGCTTGCATGAGGTTAAACGTGCTACCAAAAATTATTTGTTGCTTATATACATGTGAACAGTCACAGTTTAAAAAAAGAAACCAGTTTATTTTCTGTAACATTTCTCAAATCTTCTAATTACATTGTAATTCTTTACTGTGGTATAAAGTAGCCAGAGTACCATCTATTCAAAAAAACACCTTATCATCTTTTAACATCTCTGCAGAATACAGTTTGAGAAATAGTGGACTAGTCTTATGTTGTAGATAGGGAAAATTGTACTTAGGAATCTTAATCTTATCTTATTTGTTCTGATTTAAAAATCTTAGAAAGTAAGAAGAATGGGGCCAGAAGGAAAATCCCATTTTTCCCCTGTGCAAAAATAGTTTCAGATAAGGATGCCAAGCCAATTCAGCCTAGCTGCCCAACATCTAGGTTGTTAAATCAAATCACAGAGAAGCAAAGCCCTAAGCCAAATAAACAAATCTCTAGTGATGGAGACATAGTGACTTTGACAGGCAAATCCAAGAGTATTTATGAATAAGAGGACACTTCTTAGTTCCAAAAATGACTGATAATGCCTGTAGTCAGCTGTCTCTGAATCCTGATAGGCATCAACCCTTTGATAAATAGTAGTCTAAACGAGCTGTTTTAAGTGTTAAGAATCTTCTGATAGCTATATAGTTATGAAATGATAGTGATTTTTTGAGGGAATGATGATATCTTTAGTTTCTATATTAATCCTAAAATATAAAGGAATCATCTTTAGTCTAAAGATAAACTAAAAAGAGATTAAATCAGTTGCTCTCAACTGTTAAGTTTAGTCCTGGCCTGAAAGCATGAAGATAGACTAACAGCCTTGAAAATCCCTGTGACTCGTCTTCTTTTAAGGTAAAATGCAGTGATATTTTGCTAACCAATGATATCAAAACTGTTTTACTTTGGCTCTTTCCAATTTTTGAAAGTAATGAGTAGCATTTAAGAAGAGAAAATAATTGACATATACAGTGAGAATTTGTAATTAAAAGAATTAAATTGACTCCAAGATTCCAATTTGAACCATCAATATGAAACCAATGTTAGTAGCATTGACAGAAATAAACCTAGAAATTGTCTGTCTGTATGTGACTGATGTGTGTAGGAACATAGAAAAACTAAGTGAAGTTGATTTAAGTGATATCTCAGGAAAGTTGGATTGTAATTTCCAAGTTCAAATTTGGAAACAAAATCATTTAGAAAATGATTTGATGAAGACAAAGGTAGTAGCAGAAAATAAGAAAATGATGCCAAATCAGCCTCAAGTTTACAGTGTTTTAAAAGTACTATACGGGTCCCGGTGTGGTGGCTTACGCCTGTAGTCCCAACACTTTGGGAGGCTGTGGCGGGCGGATCACTTGAGGCCAGGAGTTCAACACCAGCCTGGCCAACATGGTGAAACCCCACCTCTACTAAAAAAACAAAAATTAGACAAGTTTGGTGATGCGCACATATAATCTCAGCTACTTGGGAGGCTGAGGCACAAGAATCACTTGAACCCAAGAGGCGGAGGTTGCAGTGAGCCAAAATTGCACCACTGCACTCCAGCCTGTGTGACAGAGTGCCACTCGGTCTTAAAAAAAAAAAAAAAAAAAAACTATACAGGTAAATCACATCACATATGAGTGGAGATATCACCCATCGGGGTTCACCATGGCCCAGAATAAATATACCTCAAAATCACATATTCTAGTAGCTCTCAGTCCATGCAAAATAAGCCATTTGCAGATTACCACAATGACTTCCCATATATGACAAGAGGTGCAGTACTCTGAATAGAAGATGAAAGAATCCAATGACTGGAAATGCCTGCTCGCTATGGCAATGTAACCCATGTTTACCAGGCCACTCTAGTCCAGGATTTTAAATGAAGATGTATTAGCAGTAAATTCTATTTACTCTTATTCTGAAATGCAATTTCTCCAATTCTGAACAGAATCTTTTTCAGTTATATTGGCAAGGCTCCAACAGCTGTCTTGTATGTGCTCATAAACAATTCTATTCAGTACACATGACATCACCATTTTCCTGCTATTTGTTTGGTCAGCCTCCAGATATGAGTAGGGTCACTACCTCCATCTCTGCTGAAAGGCAGGAAGGCATTTCACCTCTATCTTAGGTCATGCTCCCCAGAAACAGAGCCTGAGTGGTATTTTGGAAGAGTCCATTTATGAAAAAATGGGATGAGACAGGCAGATAGAGCAAGGAAAAAATGCTAAACAAGGATGTGTCTCAGCAGGAGACTAGCTATACTCTGATCTCACTGTGAAATTTCAAAGTTTAAATTGCATCAGAGAGGTATACCCACATTAACAGAAGGAGCTGCGTTTTTGAACACTCGTGTCCCACAGTCACTTGCCAAGGTCTGCTTGCAAGAGATGATGGAGGGGGGCTTCTGTGTGACCAATAATAATCTTTGGAAGAAGGGGAGAGCTAAGGGCTCGTATTAACCAACATTCATAGCCACAGGAAGATAGGTATATGTATAGCAAAGGGATCTGTGTGATGCATCAACAACATGGATTCCTTGCATCACTCAGATCCACTTGTCACATTAAATGTATCCCATCCAGACATAGCTTCTCTAGGATTCTGGCTGGTCTCATTTTCTGGGAAAATTTACAAGAGAAGGGCTAGTAGGATGAACTTCATCCCCTGCTGCTGTGGCTGATCCTAAAGGCATAACTATAACTCATCATGTCCCTCTTCAACCTAGATTCTTCTGCTAATTGTCTAGCATTTCTGCTTGTCAAAATCTCTGGCTTACCTTGTAGGATAAGCAAGACTACCATCCCTGAGAACCCTGAGCTCCTATTTAACATACATTTTTTCAGATCATCATTATGGCACTTGCCCATTTTCAGTTACAAATATAGAGATGTCCCATACTTCCTCATGGTGATCAAAATCAATTACCCCTGACAGTATGTTAACTCATTTCTTTTCCTGTTTTTTTATGATCTACAGGCTGAAGATATACAAAGAGGTCAAGTAGCATCTTTAGATTTGTTTGGTGTGAATCTGTGTCCTCTAATAGAGGTGAACTATTCTACAAATCAGTATCTGAGGATCTATGAGCCTAAATTTGAAGGAAGGGGAATCCCAAATTCCTAAGTGGATCCTCAGCAGAAAAGGTGAACCACTCTTACTTTCTATATATTCAAACTATTAGATACACAGTTTAATATACTAGCCGTTAGTTTAAGATAAATATTATGTCCTAGATGACGGCACTCCATTCCCTCAGGGATTCATCTCCAAACTGATTCAATTAGGCCAGCAGCTTTTGGATGGTATTGTATGTGGATTTTATGGTCAGAGTGTATTGATGTAACTTATTTTCCAAAATGTTAATAGAAAAAAAGTTTCTTCATCCAAGAAAGTGTTCTACAAAATCCTACATTGTTGGATCAGACACTGTAGCCCTTAAATAATGTGGAGGGGTGAGGCACTGCAGGAAAAGAAAGGTAAATATATGCTTGGATCCTATGTCAATCACAGGCACAATTATTTCCCTTTCCATAGTGTAATGGGTCTGATATAAACTACATGACACCAAGTCAATGATTGGTCTCCTCAAGAAACATTGATATGTGGGGACCTCAGTTTTATGTTTTGTTGTGGGCAGATTAAATATTCAGCCTTGATGAAAGGGAGCCCATGCTGCCAGATGCATGCATAGTCTCTTTCTCTGCAACCATAGTGCACAAGAACTGGGATAGCCAAAGACAGAACCTGGCTGCCATCTATTAGCTGAGACATCTTGTGCATTTGGTTGTTTAATGCCTCATTTGCAGTGGATGCTTTCTGTGAATCAAAGATCCTCAAACTTTGTGTCTACTCCTATGTATCCATCCACATGCCTTTTCTTCAGACATTCTTGTCCTTAATCTATCAATCTTGCTCCCTCCAAGCTACTGACCACAAGCTACACAAGTTGACACTGGCCCTGTGTCTGTATATACTCTTGCCTCAGGCCACTTCTTCACAATCACTGGATAAGGTATTACCCTTCAAGACTCAGTACATACCTTTAATCATGGGCAGTTTTAAAGTGGTATGTCCCCAGTATTTAGAATACATGGGTCTGGAAACCAACAGCTAGAAATCGAAGTGACTCAATTGAGGAATTTGCTTCCAGAAAGCAAAGAAATGAGTACCCATACTAGCAGGACCCTGATCATGGATCACTGCTCATCTTCTGTTGCATATTGACAGCAAGGAGAGGACAATTCTACAGCTAAGGGGTCATATATGAGTTAGAATCAGAGAACATTTACAGCGACTGAGGCATGAGTATAATACCAGTCAACAGGATCTGAGAGAGGCACCGACAGCATCTACTATAATTATTGCCTCTAGCATCTAGATATAAGTAAACTGATTTCTACTGGTTTACCCACTTCTTCCTGGTACAAACTCTTCTACTAGGCAATATAACCACTTTCAATGCACACTGCCACCATGCCTCTTCTAGGCAATAATAATGCTGCCTCTGATGTGTCAACACTTCCACAGGGCACTGACTCATTTGTGACCAAGTCCACTTCTTCCACTGGATACTGTGCTATCACCTCACCCAAGCACAGCTGCTTCCTCACTGTAGACTATCACCTTTTGAGAAACAACTGGCCCTTCTAACATGTACTCCTGCTGCCACCTGTCAATACAGTTGATTCATGGGAGACATTGCGAAGTCAAAGCTCTCTTATGGTCTTTGGCTACATCAGAAAAAATGTCTCTTCCTTCTTTGCATCACATTCTCTTAAAGAACAACTTAAACAACATTGCCATGATGCTAACATTTTGAAGTGTTTACTCAAAGCTCTCTTGACTTAGGATTCAAACATGAGTTCATAAAAAATAGGCTCAGAATTAACTTATGTGAAAGAAACCGTGATCTTCTCAGAATCATTCCTTCTATCTGGTAAGTGAGTCTGAGCTCCTTTATCCCTTAGGATGTGTTCTTTTTTTTCCTAGAAGCCATCTCTAATTCTCATACAATAGTTTGCTGGAAGCCCAGCCTGGCCAGTCTGTCTGTCTGACACTTTCAGATGTATCTGAGTCCCAAGAATGAATATTGCTTAGGCTTAAGGCAAAACAAAATATAGAATAACTTGGCCAATATTGTATATACTCCAGTGTCTTCTAAATCTAACTGTCTTACCTGTCTCCCCAAGTCTTCTCAAAGACGTATTGAAGATTAAGTTTACATCCTGAACCTTCATTAATTCAACAAGGTAACACTATTCCATAAGACCTTACTGGAGACGGCAATCAAGGTTTCTATTTAAGGTACCCCAACCTTGCCATTATTTCATTTCCTTCCTTAAACAAATAAATTTATTATTCTCTTTGTATTTTTTTATTCTGTTCATAAGAATGACATTTGTATCACTTTTTGTTTGATTTTTACAGCAGATGCAGATTATAAACAGCAGCAATGATTCAGAAGCTCCTGAAAACAAAATGCAAAGGTTGTAAAACATGCTGCATATGCTTTGTAAACATTTTCATTTCATAATTGTCTCTATGAAGAACTGAGATGTTTGAATTGTGGTTGAAGTTGATGGGATTCAGCAGTCTCGAAATTGATTTTTTGTTCTGCTTTTCAAATGTTAGATTGCCATTGCCTTATGTGTTTTATATGTATATACTCTTTAATAATGATTAAAGCAATAAAGTATATCAGGTAATAAATATAAATTCTCCCTGGAAAAGAGACTTAATTCATTTTTAGGTGACTCTAGGTACAAGATTTCCTGTAATTTGTTTTCAAATGTAGATTGTATACTTTGGCAAGCAACATAAGAAGCATGTTTCCTCCTATTAAATCTATGGTTTTTAACTTCACGACAAATAGTATTCTGTGACTAAAAAATTATGAAGTCTATGAAAAGGAAATAAAATAAGGTTACATAATTTGGACTCACATTTCATCTTGAAAAGAACAGAATGTGTTTTCTATAGAAGAATGCCCTGAATATTGCTGTTTGCAAATTGATGAGAGGGTTCATGCTATTTTAGCACTTGTTTGAAGTCAGGAAACCTGAATTCTATTTACAAATTTGATTGACATTATCAGCTAAAACCCAACATTTCACTTAATCTTCCTGGAGTTTCTATATCTGTACCATCAAATGATTATTACTGTGCTTAATTATAATAGTAACAGAATGTTCTTGAAGTACATTTGGTACTTAGGAAGTAAAGCATGTATTTTGAGAGACCGCAGAGTATAGTGGCATCTAGCATATATTCTGCAGTCAGAATGTATGAGTTCAAATAATGACACTACCTCTTATTATCTTACAACTTCAATAATTTATCATTTCTCTGCCTCATTTTCTTCATCTATAAAATAGGGATAACACTTGCACCTATCATGTGGGGTGGTTATGAGGAGTCAAGCTGTGAATATCTATGAAGCTTTTAGAACCATAGTTTACACACAGTAAATGATGTATTTGTTAAACAAATACTTTTCAGGTAACTATCATAAAATGTAACATTCTTTATGTTATATACATGGGAGGGGGAGTCTCAGATAATTTTTTAAAAACATACTTCAAAATAATACATAAAATGACATTCAGCAGTAGCAAAAAAACAGTTAAGTCATCTTAGTAAAAAAGCAATTAAGTTGTCATAGTATTATGTTTCTTTTTTTTTATTTTCTTGAGATGGACTATAGCTCTGTTGCCCAGGCTGGAGTGCAATGGCACGATCTCTGCTCACTGCAACCTCTGCCTCCTGGGTTCAAGCAATTCTCCTGCCTCAGCCTCCCGAGTAGCTAGGATTATAGGTGCATGTTACCACACCCCGGGTAATTTTTGTATTTTTAGTAGAGAGGGGATTTCACTATGTTGGCCAGGCTGATCTCAAACTCCTGACCTCAGGTGATCTGCCCACCTTGGCCTCCCAAAGTGCTGGGATTACAGGTGTGAGCCACCAAGCCCAGCCTAATGTTTTTGTCTGTATAGTGGAAATACGATAAATTTAGGACTTGTCTTAGATTTAAAAAATAAAATTTATACAATTGGTTACTCAATTTAGTATCAGTTTAACTTTTAAAACACTATAGAATTCTCAAGGCTTCTTAAATAATTTTAAGTCAGGCAATTAAAAAATTCAGAATTTCAGAGATGCAAGAGCCTGAAGTTTTCACTGGCAATAGCATATAGAGTTTAAGGATTAATGGTCTTGCTTTGCTGGTAGGTAGGTGTATCTACATAATTAAGTTCTGACAATTAAAATCTAAGCATGAATGCCATGTGAGAGTTTTAAGAAACCTGCTTAAAAGGACTCTGTTTTGCCCTATGCTACCCTTGTAATAAAAATGTGATGGCAGGAGCTCCAACAGCAATTTTTGTCTAGGAGGAAACCCTAGGAATGGAGGTGGTGCTGAGGGTGGTGGAGTAGAAAGTTAGAATGAGACTGGGTCCCTGGTAACTCCACCAAATCAACCTGAGTCACCTACCTTGTATCTTTAAGTGTGAGAGAGAGAAATAAATTTTTACACTATTTAAACCAATTTTATTTTTATGCTTTTTAAAAAACATGCAGCCAACTGTAGTCTGAAATGAAGCCTGCTCCCACAGAAAGGACATAACCTGTATTTGCCTCATCCCTCTACTCAGTAAAATGTGGAAACATCTGAGAATTGTATTTGTATGGAAAGAGTGGGTGTTGAGGAGGTATGTAATCATGCAAGTGTTATCCCACTTAATTTGGTCTGAAAAATATAGCTTAGTAAAAAGGAATGTTCTGCTTATCCAGCTCAACTTACTCAAATTTTCTGCATTGGGATTTATGGAAAATCCAATTTAAAAACGTGTTTTTTTTTTTATTAGCAGTCTTCCTGTGGATGGGCAGCAGGATTTGATATTTCTGGGTTTCTTTTCTATAAATTCTTTTAACATTGTAGATGCCTCCTGTCCTCTCCATAGACCCAGAGCTTGCCACCTGATCTCCTTACCCAAAGCTGATTAGAGCTCTAGCATCTAGGGAGCAAGGAGAGTCTCTGGTAGTGTGCACGTGCTAAAGACATTGCAGCCTCCCCTAGAGTAATAATAATTGCTCAAAAATATTCCTTACAGATGCCAATCTGTTATCAGAGAAAGAGCTATTTTAAAAATGTATATTTAGAGTAAAGCTGTAAGCAGTGCAGAAATGAGCAAGAAGGTTGAGGGCATGTGTCTGATTTTATTTTCCCTTTACATAATGCAAAATAGTTTGCCACCTAATGTACTAATAATGTGCAAATCCCAAAGAGACAGTGATTATAACATGGAGTAGTTGTTTATTCAATAACTAGAACTTCGCTAATTTTCTCCACTAAAAGATTCACCAGATAAATACATTTTCCAGATAAACAATGTATAATACTAGTATGAGAATTATAGATCTAATCAAAAAGAATAACATTATTAGGTGAGAATATCTTGAACGTAAATAGCTTGGCTAATCTCTAAAAATATTTATTTTAAATATTTCCAAATATGGACAATGCATTTGCAATACAGTTGGTCAATTCTTTATCAAAAACCACATTTCCTATTATTTGTTTGGCAATAACTAAACTTACAGGATTCAGAAAATCCATCAACACATGGACCTTCTGTCACGCAAAAGAGTGTTTGGGGTTTGGGGGGTTATTTTTGTTTTTTCTTAAGGAAAGAAAGGGAAGAAGCTGGAAATAGAATGTTATTCCAAAGACACACAAAAAAGTGATGCCTAATAGAGACTCCTTTATTCATAGAAAGGATGCAACTGAATTAATCACTCCATGTTCATAATCCACTTGGTAATAGAAGCACTTCCTGGGTTTAATGGGATGTAGGAGTAACACATCCTGAAAAATAATCTGTAAAAGAGTGTGTCACACACTGGGGGAAACCCAAAGCCTAATACAAATGACCAGGATGTAGTGTCAAGAGAATACAGTGGATAACAAAACTCATTTCCATGTCTAAAGTGGATAGAAGAATGTTTTAACTCTAGGGGATGGTCTACATGAAGTTTAGAAGAGCCAGCCCAAAGAAAGAAAAGTTGGCCTATTTATGCATTGTTGCCCAGGAAAATGGAAACTAGATCTGACTAGAAAATGAACTTATTCTAATCAACAAAATGCACGCTTAAAAAAAAATTTCACCCTGCTTTATTTAAAATGTAGTGCCTAAAAAACTGGTAAGCTATTATGATTAAACCAAAGAGGTAGGTGGAGAAATGCAGCCTTCCGTTTAATTTTATCAAAAGGCACACCACTTCTTCGAACCTCCATGACTGCAAAGAGTCACCCACATTAAAAGAAACATAAGAGAAAAACAATGGCTAGAAACCAAAAAGATATATGTCTGGGAGTGGGGCAGTGAGAAGTGCCTTACTATTAAAAGCAGCAGCTGAAGGTAGAGTACTATTTTTTTTTTTTTTTTTGAGATGGAGTTTTGCTTTTTGCCTAGGCTGGAGTGCAATGGCACAATCTCTGCTCACTGCAACCTCCACTTCCCAGATTCAAGTAATTGTCCTGCCTCAGCCTCCTGAGTAGCTGGGATTACAGGCACATGCCACCATGCCCAGCTAATTTTGTATTTTTAGTAGAGACAGGGTTTTAACTTGTCTGTCAGGCTGGTCTCAAACTCCTGACCTCAGGTGATCTGCCCACCTCAGCCTCCCAAAGTGCTGGGATTACAGCCCTGAGTCACCATGCCTGACCAACATCTTCAATACAATTTTATCAGCACCTGCTTTCACCCAATCTCATTTCTATATCTGGTCTGGATGGAGGAGAGAGATATAATTCAAAAGATTATCAATGGAGTGTCTTGTATATAAGAACTACTTCTGACTCTCAAACATATTTGGTTCAAGTTCATGTATTAGACTATAAGAATCTCTCTCTCTCTCTCTCTGTGTGTGTGTGTGTGTGTGTGTGTGTGTTTGTGTGTGTGTGTGTTTGTGTGTGTCCATTTCAAATAAGCACTGGGGAATGGATTGAGGACACAGGATTCATTATGGACAAGATAAAATTTCCCTCAAGAATACCCACTCATGCCTATTATGGATGTCTATCATGTCTATCATTGCTACATGAGCAATTTCTCAAGTATTCTGACAGTAAGGAGGTGTGTGAGTATTGCAGTTTTTGAATCTTATCAAACATTTCTTAAATATACTAATCAATTTTTTTAATGTTTACTTGTGAGTTTAAGTAGCACGGAACCCAGATTAACTGAAAGTTACTGAAAGGCAGAGTCTGTGTCTCATTCAATGTTTCATTGGTGGCCTAGTGTGGTGGCTTGTGCTTATAATCCCAGTACTTTGTGAGGCCAAGGTGGACAGATCACCTGAGGCCAGGAGTTCAAGACCAGCCTGGTCCACATGGTGAAATCCCATCTCTACTAAAAACACAAAATTTAGCCAGGCCTGGTGGTGCACGCCTGTAGCCCCAGCTACTCAGGAGGCTGAGGTGGGAGGATCACTTGAACCTGGAAAGCAGAGGTTGCAGTGAGCTGAAATTGCTCCACTGCTCTACAGCCTGGGTGACAGAGTTAGACTCATCTAAAAAATATCTATATATTGTTTTACTAGCTGTGTTAGGCAAAATAATGGCCCCTGGAACCTGTGAATATGTTATTTTACCTGTTATACATGATCCAGGATTAAGCACGTGGGCCCAATCTAATCACACGAGTCCTTTAAAATGGAAAGTTTTTTTTTTTTTTTACTCAGAGAGGTGAGATAGAAGAAGATATTGGAAGACAGGGCTTTCTGGCTTTGAAGATGGAGAAAGGGATCTACCAGCCAAGGAATGAAAGGACTCTAGAAACTGCGAAAGGCCCTCAGCTGACAGATACCCAGAAAACAGGGGTCTTAGTACTACTGCAAGGAAGTGAATTCTGCCAACAATGAAATGAGCATGGAAACAGATTCTCCCTGATAGCCTCCAGTATGGAATGTAATCTTGCCAACACCATAATTTTAGCGTAGGGAGACCTGTGTCAGACTTCTGAACTACAGAACTGCATGATAATAATTTTTTTGTTTCTTGAAGCCAATAAGTTTGTTGTAATTTGTGATGAGCACAAAATGTTGATGACTAAACCTGTGGCATTGAGAATACCAGAGCCCGCAGGTACTTTGTAGCAGTAGAGGGAGGGTAGTAACATGCATTGAGAGAGGAGGGGTCCTCATCTGATTCATAGTTCACGCTAACATAGTAAAGCCTCCAAGACATCCTGAAACAATAAACTTTATACACTGTATTAGATTTAGTGTTTCTTCAACTTATTTGACTTCAGAACCCCTCTCTTTTCATGTCAAGTACTTTAATATCCTCTGGAACAAGGTAGGGAACCACCATCTTAAGCAAAACCCTGCCATTTGCCTAACTTGAATTTCTTTTCTTTATCTTATAGGAGAATCAGTAAATCTGAAGGAAGAAGAATGAAATGATCAACATGTTTGGCAATTATAAAAGCCATATGGTTACTAATAATGCCAAAAGGATAATGTTATGAAAGAGCAGGCTGTAACCTTACAGGTCCATTTGTTCTTCATGGAAAATCACACTTACAAACCATTTATCTTTAACCATTTTTTCTAGCAACTTTGGTTCTTTATATATGTATAGAATTATTGTTATAATGTTAATAAGTTAAACACTTCTAGAAATCTATGTCTTTGACCTCATGATAATATTTTGTCATTAAAATGTCTGATTTTAAAAGGTTGAACATTTTATAAAATCTCAAAGATGGTGGTACATAACCAAAAGCAACAGAAAATATTTTTATATTTTTTCAATTTTCATCTCTTCCAAGATGCCTGAGGATTTCTATTGGGGAACAAATGTTCAATGACATAGACTAAAAATCTTATACTATCTTTGACAATTAAAACTTCAGTTTATTTTTACACAGACATTCATTCAATAAGTGAGGTTTAATGTAAACTAAATAAAATAATAGTGCTCGCTTCGGCAGCACATATACTAAAATTGGAACGATACAGAGAAGATTAGCATGGCCCCTGCGCAAGGATGACATGCAAATTCGTGAAGCGTTCCATATTTTTTATTTAATAAATGGTGCTGGGAAAACTGGCTAGCCATATGTAGAAAGCTGAAACTGGATCCCTTCCTTACACCTTATACAAAAATCAATTCAAGATGGATTAAAGATTTAAATGTTAGACCTAAAACCATAAAAACCCTAGAAGAAAACCTAGGCATTACCATTCAGGACATAGGCGTGGGCAAGGACTTCATGTCCAAAACACCAAAAGCAATGGCAACAAAAGACAAAATTGACAAATGGGATCTAATTAAACTAAAGAGCTTCTGCACAGCAAAAGAAACTACCATCAGAGTGAACAGGCAACCTACAACATGGGAGAAAATTTTCGCAACCTACTCATCTGACAAAGGGCTAATATCCAGAATCTACAATGAACACAAACAAATTTACAAGAAAAAAACAAACAACCCCATCAAAAAGTGGGCGAGGGACATGAACAGACACTTCTCAAAAGAAGACATTTATGCAGCCAAAAAACACATGAAAAAATGCTCATCATCACTGGCCATCAGAGAAATGCAAATCAAAACCACTATGAGATATCATCTCACACCAGTTAGAATGGCAATCATTAAAAAGTCAGGAAACAACAGGTGCTGGAGAGGATGTGGAGAAATAGGAACACTTTTACACTGTTGGTGGGACTGTAAACTAGTTCAACCATTGTGGAAGTCAGTGTGGCGATTCCTCAGGGATCTAGAACTAGAAATACCATTTGACCCAGCCATCCCATTACTGGGTATATACCCAAAGGACTATAAATCATGCTGCTATAAAGACACATGCACACGTATGTTTATTGCGGCATTATTCACAATAGCAAAGACTTGGAACCAACCCAAATGTCCAACAATGATAGACTGGATTAAGAAAATGTGGCACATATACACCATGGAATACTATGCAGCCATAAAAAATGATGAGTTCATGTCCTTTGTAGGGACATGGATGAAACTGGAAACCATCATTCTCAGTAAACTATCTCAAGAACAAAAAACCAAACACCGCATATTCTCACTCATAGGTGGGAATTGAACAATGAGATCACATGGACACAGGAAGGGGAATATCACACTCTGGGGACTGTGGTGGGGAGGGGGGAGGGGGGAGGGATAACATTGGGAGATATACCTAATGCTAGATGACGAGTTAGTGGGTGCAGCGCACCAGCATGGCACATGTATACATATGTAACTAACCTGCACAATGTGCACATGTACCCTAAAACTTAAAGTATAATAAAAAAATAAAAAAATAAAAAATAAATAAAAAAAATAAAATAATAAATCATCCTGGTTAGCAATTAGACTATTAAATGTTATTTCAAATCTGCTAAATAATTTGAAGCCTAATTAATCAAACTGGAAACCCTAAAAATTAAATGTTGTCTATTCTATGATGTGTTTGTTTACAGCATCCTTGCCTTCTTCTTTTTGTTTATTTATTTTTTATTTTTTTTATTTTTATTTTTTGAGACAGTCTCCCTCTGTTGCCCCAGGCTGGAGTGCAGTGGCATGATCTCAGCTCACTGCAACCTCTGCCCCCCGGGGTTCAAGCAATTCTCCTGCTTCAGCTTCCCAAGTAGCTGGGACCACAGGTACACGTCACCAGGCCCAGCTAATTTTTGTATTTTTAGTAGAGATAGGGTTTCACCACGTTGGCCAGGCTGGACTCCAACTCCTGATCTCACGCGATCCTCTTGCCTCGGCCTCTTAAAGTACTGGGATTACAGGTGTAACCACTGCGCCTGGCCACCTCGCCTTCTTCTAAGGGAGATTACTAATAACGGGAAGACAAGACTTACAACTATAATTTCTTTCTATTAATGGTCTCATTAGAATTGATTTTATAATTCTAGATCACAAGGCAAAAAGCTTTCATTGTCCCAAAATTCAAAAGTCTACTTTGACAATGTTTATTGTAAATATTCTATCTGATATTAAGGACAGCAAAGCATTATGAAAATCATTGTTACCAAAATTCCAGCATTCCAGCATTGTAATATTATAATAGTAGCATTAGAAATAGTAACAAAAACATAATTTTAAATCAAAGAGAGTATATGTTTAAAATTCCAACTGAATGTTAGGATGGAAAAAGTTTTAATTTGTAAGTTGAAATTTTTCATCATGACTGCTTCAATTTCACTTTAGCCTAGAATTTTGGCTCCTCTTCTCATCACATTATTTAAAGTCTTATCTTTACATATGAAGTATATGAATTGTGGAACGGTCAATCCATTATTTCAGCAGGCATAACAGCTGATATCAACCACTATTAGGCTGATGTAACTTACAACTACCATGAACATCACCAAAATAGATGTTTTTTTCAGGGCCTGGTGTCATGATGATCAGCAACTAAAAGCAATGCCTGACTGTGGAGATCTCCATGTATGAGGTAAAAACAATTAAATTGTAGCTGGAGGTAGAAATGGGCACTCCTGAAGGAACAGTTATTTTAAACACCTCAAAACATATTCCCTACAAGATTGGAATAAACTTCTATGGAAATAATCATTCTTACAGATAAGAGAATTATTAGCCTAACAATTGCCTTTATTTCTTGTCTGTTAGAATCTTGATCAAGATGATTTAGGAATATGAAAAGGTCATCAGGATGAATTTTTGAAAAGAAAAATTCCTTTCTCTCTCAGAAAGTTCATATTCCAAACACACAATAAGCTGAGTCATATACTTGACTGAGTCGTTATAAATTGGAGATAACAATTAGACTTGTCCTTCCATTTCCAGACTTTTTGCTCTATCTATACAAGTCTGCACTTCAATAAGACCCAGCTTAGTAACCTTAAACACTATTTTCTCCTTTTCTTTCTTGTATGAGTTGTGAGGATTAAACTGCCTGTTTAACCCTGGGAGGCAAGCAGGCCTCCCAGAGCCCTCCCAGAGCCCATGGAAACTGGGTACAGCTGAGTGTTTAAGCCAACCAATCCAAGTAAAGGATGGAGGTGGTCCACTAGGCCACTGGTCCACTCATCCAGAAAAGCTGTAACAGAAGTCCCAGAACCCAGCCTTCCTAATGATAGCAGGGGAAACTCTGGTGCTCCTCCACATTGGAGGTAGGTAGAACAGCATGGAAACCAGGTTTATCATTTAGTGATTCCGTTTTTACCTCCCAACTTCTGATCATATATGCCCTGGGAGGGACTGGTATTTCCCAATCATGATGCTTAAAACACCCAAGCACACGAGTGAGTAGCAATGACAGATACTGTTCACTGTCCTTGAATACCATGATCAATAGTGGACCACTATGGCTCTGGTTTCCATGAGGGTCCCCCCACCAAATATTTTCCAAAAGGCCGGCTCTGTGTCTGCTCTGTCTTGCCATTTACTGTTTGTCTGACTTGCCCCATCATCTGAAGTACCATGAGCCTGTCTTTCTTTCTTACAAGCTGAAAGTGCACAACTTTAATACCATTTTACTTAGTTCAAATACAACCAAATTTCCAGACATTTTTTAATGAAAACACAGATCTTGCCAAGAAAACAAATATTGGCAACAGCGGAGAAAGAGCTTAAGATGTTACTGGCAAATTTTAATGTTAAGACCTGAAATTTCTCTGGAGAGATATTTCATATTTAGGGTTTCTTACCACAGAACAGTATGTATCCTCTTTTACAAACTAGGGGGCAAAATGATGTCACCAAAAGAACTTTGGATTAGAAGTCAATAGGCATACATTGTAGACCTGTCTACGAAAACAAATCAACAGTGTAACTTTGAGCAGGTCACTCAATGTTTCTAGAACTGTTGAAAAGAAACGTTTTAAGAGAAAGAGCAAGAACTGGCATGGCAAATGAGAAAACCTAAGTTGTTTGTATCTTGTGGCTTGAAACTTTGAACTAGTAGAGAGCATGTATTAACATAGTCCTGTGTGGTCAAAGAGGGGCACTCAGATATTTGCATTTTGAAAGGCCCACCAGCCAGGTGTGAGGGCTCTTGCCTATAAAGGCAACACTTCAGTAAGCTGAGGTGGAAAGATCACTTGAGCCCAGGAGTTACAGAACAGGCTGGGCAACACAGGAAGACTCCCATCTCTACAAAATATTAGGGAAAAAAAAAAAAAAAAAAACAGGCATGGTGCACACACTCGTGGTCCCAGCTACTTGAAAGGGGACGCTGAGGTAGAAGGCTCTCGTGGGCCCAGAAGATCGAGGCTGCAGTGAGCCATGATTGCATCACTGCACTCCAGCCTGGGTGACAGAGTGAAGAAAAGAAAGAAAGAGAGAGAGAGAGAGGGAGGGAGGGAGGCAGAGAGAGAGAGAGAGGGAGACAGAGAGAGAGAGGGGAGGAAGGAAGGAAGGAAGGAAGGAAGGAAGGGGAAGGGAAGGGAAGGGAAGGGAAGGAGGGAGGGAGGGAATGAAGGAAGGAAGGAAGGACGGGAGGGAGGGAGGGAAGGAAGGAAGGAAAGAAGGAAGTTTTTGAAATGAGTTTTTGAAAAGAAAAATTCCTTTCTCTCTCAGAAAGTTGATATTTCAAATACACAATAAGCTGAGTCACATACTTGACTGAGTCGTTATAAATTGGAGATAACAATTAGACTTGTCCTTCCATTTCCAGACTTTGTGCTCTAGCTATATAAGTCTGCACTTCAATGAGATCCAGCTTAGTAACCTTAGACACTATTTTCTCCTTTTCTTTCTTGTATGAGTTGTGAGTATGGCCTGCAAGCAGGCCTCCCAGAGCCCATGGAAACTGGCTCAATTTTTCTTTCTCCATTTTTCTTCCTCCAAATCTCATCTCTCTACCCGTCCTGGCAAGGTCACAAATGTTTCACAGACTGATAATTGTTGGGAAATGATGGTTTATATAAACACTAGTGTGGAGGAAAATAAAAACACACCCTAAGGAAGAGGACTACAGTCTTCTCTTGCCAAGATAGTGGGAGCACAAATTGGTTCTGTGTCTCTTCAAACAACAATTTTAACAGTGTTCCAGAGTCATGCTATATCTCTGCATCATATTAGCATATTCTTTCCTGACAATATCCCTGCTGGTGTTTCTGTGCTGTAATTAAATGTTAGACATTCTAGATCTGTTTACCACATTACACAGTATTCTGAAAATGTATAAAACAGTATGAAATATATTTTCATATGGGTTAAACTGAGCAGCATCTCTCCAGTGCCTTCCTTTAGATAAATTTTTGTCCCAATATAAGAGTGATAGTTTTACACTGTTTTATCTTTAATAGAAAAGATATTTTATCCTAGGTAGACAGCAAAGAAATGAATCACACAGCCTTCTATTTTGGAAGATATGTCAATCATCCTAAATTCCCTATTCTATACAAATAAATAGTAGAGTTCTCAGAAACTTATTTATCTCTTTATAAGCTTGAATTTCTAGGTGATAGATAAACAAATTAGAATTTTTTACAAAAATCCAGAGTGGGTTCTGACACAGTAATCTATTTATACTGTAAGCCTCTTCTCCTGATTCTTTTATTGGCCAATTCATGGCTTCATTATAAGAAATATTGAGCATATTGGCTTGTACAAATAACAGTATTAGATATTAAAAGAAAGAAACAAGCTCTGACTTTCAAAAACTTACACTCTGCTAAGCAGAAAGACAATAATATTGATAATTATAGCATAAGATAGAATTTGGAAGTAGGTACTAAAAATATTTTAATAATATAGAAATGATTAGAAGAAACATATAGTCACTCAGGTGGAATCATGAAACCAACTGAAATGGGTCTGGCAATGTTGATATCATTATGGTATCTACGGATAAGTGGAAGAAGGCATTTCAAACACAGAAAATTGAATGGGCAAAAGCTCGGGCAATGTAAAGGGTCGGGCTTGCTTATTCTACTGTGGGCCAGACACTGGGCTTAGCAGTGGCAATATGATGATGAATATTAAGTTTCTACATTATGGAGTTCACAGTTTGAGAACAATCTGGGAATAATATGTAGATAAGTATTGCTTGTAATACCAGTACCAGCCAATGGAATCACAAAGTAAAGAATATTGAAAGCCAGGCTAAGGAGTTTATTCAGTGAAATGCTGGTGTGTTTGTGCACGCGCACGTGTGTGTGTGTGCAAGTGCACTTTAAGCAAGAGAGAGATAATCGTAGTTGTGATTTAGGAAGATTAATTTGGCAGAAATAAATGACACAGGGCTGAAAGAATGGAAGTAAAGAGGCTAGGGAAGAGTTTACTTTGCATATCAACTTCACTCTTTTTTAAAGCAAGGTTTTACATTTCATCTCTCTCCCCTTTAATCTTTTTTTTTTTTTTAATGGGAGATGGATGACGGTGAGCAAGGTCACTTGCTTTTCCTCAACCTGCCACCTGCTTGGATTTCTCTTATCATATATATTACATGCACTTTCTCCACTTCTCACTGTGTTTATTCTTGCATCTGTTGTCTTTTTTCTAATCTCCTTTGTCCCTGATGCCAATCCCAAATACTCAAAGGCTGGCTAAATATATTACTGCCCACTTTCAAACTCTGATCTTTAAGTTCTTATATGGATGTATGTTCCATTCGGGTTGGCAGTTCAACTTATTATAAGCAGAGCTTATACTGACAGAATCATATATTCAGGTCTTTTCATTTTAAAAAATATAAAAGAAGGGAAACTGGTGCTTCAGATAAAAGGGCTGCCCAATTACAAGATGGGACAGGACCAGATGTATGAGTGTGGAGAAAAGGGATCAGGAATCATAGTAGATAAGATGACAATGAGTCACCAGTGTGGGACTATAGTTAAGAAAGGGAACATGATAGTGGGATACATGAGTAGGATCATAAAATGTAAGAACCATAAGGTACTCAGCATTAATCAGGCCCAACGGATCTGGGCTTAGTACCAAAAGGAGTGTGATGACAGGGTCTGCCTAAGGCACAACCACAAGGTAAGTGAATTAGACTTTAGCAGCAGCTGCACACCAGTCTTTTCCATATTCTGCTTATCCTCACTGATGCCCACACCTCCAGAGAGTTACCACTCAGTACTGTCACATGGGGCCACCACCCAGGCACCCTCCCACATTCAAATACCATCCGCCTCTCTTTTTACAATGCTGGAAATTTGAGATCTGGATCCCAGAATTCTGACAAAATACTGCAGAAAATGAAAGTAGTTGTATGTTCAAAGGAGAGGTTGGAATAGTGAGACTTAAACTCAGTGTAATGACTCTGCAATGGTGCAATTTCTGGCAGTATGGCATGTCATAGAGTGATATATTGGGATGGGGAGATGTAGTAAGGAAGGCTTTCAGTTTTCTCCTATAAGGAATATTTCAACCAAAACCACATTATGCATGCAGCTAGTTAACATAACACATAAATCTGGCATAAAATATTTTAGAATGACTTTAGGTAACTAAATGAGTAAAACACACACACACACACTTCATTTAATCCCAAAGCGTATTGTTCTGCATTTTTTCCTGCTGAATTTCAATCTGTTTCTCACCAATTGTGCAAGTTAATAAATATGATTTAAATTCAGATTCTAGTCTGTAAGTACTATAACCATCTAATAATCATATATAAGGTGTCATGAGCAAACTACATATATGTATATATTTACATATTCTCCAGTATGAAATTCAGTCACTCACTAAAATATTCAAAAACACCAAACCAATTAGAGAGCATTTAATTTCATGTATCCCCTTTTTCTGGACTGGTAAATAACACTGTATATATTGATACAGTCAAATCTCTCAAAACACTTATATATATCTCATACTACATAAAAGTCTTCAGGACTATATTTTGGAAGACATGATCAATAGGATATTTGCCACACATCAATATGAAATAACTGAGGAGTAAGTCCTTTTAAACCTATGATCTTTACAGGGGCTTCTATTTAAAGAAGATAATCACAGTGTGCTGTTACTCTGTTTTTGTACCAGTTAGGTCAAAATCTGCTCTCTAAATGTGTACATTCACTCATTCATTCATTCAACAATTTTTTTTTAATGTTTTCTATGTGCCAATGTAAATAAGACCAACAAAGTCTTTGTTTTCATGGAATTTAAATTCTAGTTGAATGGGAAAGAAAATGAACACATAGAATAAATATCAGATGAGGATAGGTGCTATGAAGAAAATAAAACATGGTGTTTGGAGAGTGATTAGATGATGCAATGAAACTTCAGATAGGAGGACAGCAAAAGGCCACCTTCAGGAGGTAAACTGTGAGCTGAGACCTGAATTTTGCCAAGGATTAGCCATTCAAAGATCTGATGGAAGAGCATTTCAGACACAAGGAAGAGAAAATTCCAAGGTCCTAAGATAGGGAACAAGCTTAGAAAATTTGAGGAACAGAAAGAAGGCTGGTGCACAGGCACAGTGGCACATTCTATAGTCCCAGCTACTCAGGAGGCTGAGAAAGGAGTATGCCTTGAACCAAGGAGTTTGAGGCCAGCCTGGGCAACACAGCAAGACCCACATACCTTTAAAAAAACAAAACTGATATGACTACAGTATAGTGACCAAGAATGTAGGAAGAAAGGTGACCAGGGAGAAACTATTAGGGGCCAAATGAGGTAGTGCTTTGCCAGCCTTGGTAAAGAACTCAGATTTGATATTGAGTTAAAGCAAAATCTATTTAAGAGTGTTATGCAGAAGAGTAAAAATGCCTTATTTTTGTTGTTAAAAGGTGAATCTAGCTTCTGTGTGGAGCGTAAATTGCAGGGACAGGAGTGTAGAAACAGACAGTGGGGAAACTATTGCAGTTCCCAGGCAGAATATCCAGGGTGGTAATAGTTTAGAAAAAGAACAATGAAAAATTCAGGCTACATTTTACTGGCAGAGCCAACAGAGCTTATTTTCTATTGAAGGTAGGGGGAAGAGATAAAGAAAGAGGACTCAAGTTTAATTCTAATCCCAGTCAAGCAGGAAAATGTAAAAACTTATAAAAAAAAGAAAATATCGTTTAAAAAATAAACACTAGATGCATATTAAAGTCACTTGTTAAACTAACCCTACTGAAATCCAAAAAAAAACTCCTTTAATTTCAACACAACAATATTCAATTCAAAAACATTTCTTAAGTGCCTACTATGTACAAAGCACTTTGATAAAACTTACAGATAATACAAAAGATGCAGTTCCTGCTCTCAGTAACTACTAAAAATAGAAGACATATAATTAACCAGAGAATTAATTTTTGGATAACGCTTTCAAATCAAGAAAAACATTTATTGAATGCCTACCATGAGCACAGCACTGCTAAGAATAAAAAGTGGTTATATAAAGATGAACAAAATGTGCCATTGGCAGCAAGTAATTTAAAATCAAAATGAAATACATAATTTCTCCTGGAATTAGCGAACAGAAATTATAAAATATACATCTATCCATTCCATCTTCAATAAGTTGGGAATCATCATTACTTCACTTTTGAAATCCATCTCTATACTTGCCCAATGGCATCTGGTAGTCATTTTCCCTTCCTCTTTTATATTATGGCTCAGCAAACATGCTGAAGGGACTATAGCAATCAGCACATTGTGTTTTTCTTATAGTCATACTTTGCTTGGCTCATGCTGTTTTAGGTAGAGAAGCTGCACTGCTAAATTAAAAGGCTATGTACTCACAGCAAGTGTGTTCTGATGACCTAAATGATTGGAGGGAGAGTAATTTGCTATGCCATCTGAACTCTGAGTGCACAAAGCTGAGTCGTGCATGGGGCACAGCTCTGCTTTTCTGTGCATTCATGCACTAGGACTTCCCATTTCACATAATTAGTCACTTTATATTAAAATAATTAATAAGAAAGGGGTTTAGTATCTTGCATGTTGCTAATGCTCTGTTGCCATGAGCATAAAAATGTTTCAAACGTATCTTTGGAATATAAAAATGTTTCAAGCAAGCATTGGGCATTTTCAGAGCTGGGTGGGAGAATAGTGACAGAGTGCTTGTGTTTTTCAGAATGACTGAAACTACCTCATCTGCTACTTATAATTGTAGGTGTTAAATGCCAATTGTCTGTTTTCATTTGGAAGGGAAATTTTGTATTATGTCAAAGCCAATGGTATGTTTATATTCATGAGATTTGTGGCAAAGGTTGGTAAAAATGCTTAAGGCATGGAATTTTTCCATATGGGAGCAATTGAAGGGCAAAATGCAGAATCTTACAGAACAAGTCGACTTTCAGGGTATTCTGAGTACAGCTGACTTCTCTATGAGTTCAGATGAATACCTAGAGGCTGGATCTGGCCCTCATAGTGATAAAAATACCATGTTCCCACACTTATGATGATAGACACCTGTTATTTAGACAATTTCTACCAACAGCAAAAAAAAAAAAAAGTGAAAATCTTCATTGCCAGCGCTTCCCTACACACAGCTGCTTTCATCCCATACTAATCACAGCAAAGCAGACACCCATCTTAAAATTGACCAGAGAATGCAAATGGAAATTAAAATCACTAAAGCATCTGAATATGATAACTGTCTGGTGACAGTACTAAGGCAATTTAAAAAAATAAAGCAAACAGAAATAGAAACAGACAGAGATAAAGAAAAAGTTATAACATTGCAAATTGTTAAGTCATCAGATTTAAATGTCCTATACGTGTATACATATAAAGTAAAATATATCTGAGCATAAATGTCTGTTTATCTTTTTGAAAATGACACTGCATTATTCATTTAACATTTAGACAGTATCTATCATGAGAAAAAAGAAAGAGTTCAGAATGGACTTCATGGAAAATGAGAGTATTTGTCCTGTGTCTTAAAGAAAAACCAAACTCTTTGTGGACGACAAAGATGGAAGATGACAGTATTGAACTAACAGTTCTTTTCATCCTGTGGGCACGTAATATTCATCCTACTGCCGTGAATGTCTCACCTATGCCTCGCAAAGCTGCCTTCTAGACTTAAGGTTAGGTCTTTCTGCCAGCATAGCTGGTCCAGTCCTTACCTCGATTGCCAATTTTCCAGCTGCAATTGCTCCTGAGTTATCTAGAGCTGTGCTTGTGGTTTAGGATTGTGCAACTCAGAATTCCATCAGCATTTTCTCCTGCCTTTCCCATAATTGTCCCAGGGGAACTTAGAACAAAGCAGGTGCTCAGATATGCTTCCATCTTCCACTTTTTACATATGCCTCATTCAGCATGTAAGAATTATGAACACTGTGGTTTCAATGCTCAGAAAGTGGCTGTGTTCTAGGGATGAGCTGTTGTTTGTATTGATCTTGTCCTGTCACTTGATATTCACAAAAGTATGGAGACTCTAGTGTCATGAGGACACAGATGATGAGAGAAAATGATTACTTTGTGGATGTTTCGTTTCCTTGTGAGGTTTACTGAGTGTTTGTAAAGATAACTTGCAAGCTAGAAAAGTCCATACAAATGTGTGAGAGCAGTTACAATGGCATTATCATGCTGTTGGCCTTCCAAAGGACACACTGACCTTAGGTCAATTTTCTCTCTTTTTCAGTGATAGCACCATTAGACAATATACATATTTCTATATGCTTTTATGTAACTTATACCTAAACCCTATCAGCCACAAGTGGAGTTTGATTATTGCAACTTCGAAGCACATTTGGCTCACTGAGAAACTTAACATACTAAGGCTGTAGTTGATATTTCAGCATAGACACTATCTAACCTGGACCACTCTCTAAGAGTGAAGGGAAAAAGAGCTGCGTGTTAGTTTCAGTCAAAAGCTCATGCTGCAAGCAGAAAGCAATTGACACAAATTTGTTGAAAGGACAGCGGACATGTTTTGAGACATTGGTATATTCTTTCTTGTCTTTCTCTGGTTCATTTGCCATTTTCCCAGGTGATTATTTCACCACTTCTCTCTCTTCAAGGCTAGACTTCTCCAAAATTGCTGGTGTCTCCATTTGCCCCCACCCCTAAGATCTACATTCTCCCCTTCTCTGCTCCTCTGTCCTCTGGGAATTGACCTATAAATGCCAAAGGAACCTTAGAGACCATGTGTTTGACAGATCCCAACCTGGAACCTATGCTGTTTCACATATTTTCTAAAAATGATAAGATAAATAGGATTTTTTTCATATAATGACATCACACATGGAAACAAAAATATGTTTACTTGATTTTAATTGGAATTATGTGAACATGTGATAGAGGAATCAATAAAAAAAGGAGTCTTTGGTGAACTATTAATCAATTAGTTAATCAATTATTAACTATTTTCATAACAATTGATTTTGAAACAAATCATTAATTTGAAAGAAAATCCCCCAATTATCTCCTGACTTGTCCTCTTTTTAACACATGCTCCAAGCCACTACATTGTGACATTTCTTACAAAATTAAACCTGATCAAGAGCTTCCTTATTTGTATAATCCTTTAAAGATTCTCATTTGCCTAGGGAACAAAACCAAACTCTTTATCAGCGCACAGAAGACATTCAGTGTCCCAGCCCCAGCCTACCTTTAGAGCCTCATTTCTCACTTAGCTTCTCATTTCCTTCTACCCACTAACAACGCCCACTCTTCCCAACCTCAGACCATACAAAACTGCATGACTTGCAGTTCCTCAAAAATGCCAGGATATTTCAAGCTGCCTCGCCTTTGCATACACTGCTTCTTCTGCCAGGAGTGTTCTTCCCATCTTTGTATGCCTAGCAAACAAACACCTACTCATCTTTCAAAATTCAGCTCAAGTATCACCTTTCCTAGGAAGACTTTCCAGATTCCTCCCTCCTGGATGTCTACCCCAGTAGAATTATCATTCCTTCATTTAAAGTGTAGATATCGTAGTACATTTAGCATCGGGCACATATTCTCACTTACTTACATGCCTGCTCTGGTGCCCCTACTCCATTCAGTCTCCTTCCTGCCATTGCCTTGATTGTTCTAATGGCCAGGAAATTTACCTTATCCTAGCATCCCCAGTACTAGCATCCTACCATTTAGTGTTTGTGAAAGGAACAGAGAAGGTAGAGATGAAGGAAGGGAAGGAAGCAAAGCCAGAAAGTCCTAGCACCTGTACCTAAAATTATATTTCAAATCTAATAACTCAGCTGTCCAGGAGCATCTCAGCTGCTACTCCTCTCATCCAAGCTGCTCTCATCTGGACTTCTGTAACAGTCTCTCTCTGGTCTCCTTCCTTCCCCTTTGGCCGTATGATGGTCTATCCTTCACACATCTGCCAGAGTAATCTTTCCAAAAAGGAACTTGGATCATATTATTTCTCTGCTAAAACCTTCCATGGTTTTACAATTTTTTTTTAAAAAAAGCACCTAAGTGTTTCATGCCAATTTACCTCTCCAATCTCATCTGGCATGGTGCTTCTCCTAGTTCAGTACCATACAGCCACACTGTGTTTATTTCTTTCTCACCAAGACAGCAAAGCTTTCCTGTCCCAGGGCCTTTGCACTAATATGTCAGGAATATTCTTCCTAGAACTCCATGTGGCTGCTTCCTTGAGATAATTAAAGATAAGTTCAAATAAAATCTTCAAAAAGAAGTCCTCTCCACCACATTGGTTAATGTAGCCCAAAACCCATCCCAAACACTATAATTGTATATATAGAATGTATGGCTATCTAGGTTTATCGTTTATCTATTTGTTTACTGTTTTCTGCCTGTTTTTCCCATTGGTAAAATGAAGAATAGCTTTGTCTTGTTCATCACTCTATTTCCAGGGCTTAGAACAAGTCTAGGTACATGCTGCAAGCAGTAAGCACTTAACACATATTTGTTGAAAGGAGAGGAGACATGTTTTGAGTCACTGGTATAATCTTTTTTGTATTTCTCTGGTTCATTTACTCTGCCATTTTTCTAGGTGATTATTTCACCACTCCTGTCTCTTCAAGGTTAGACTTCTCCAAAATTTCTAGTGTCTCCATTTGCCCCCACCCCTAAGATCCACACTCTCCCCTTCTCTGCGCCTCTGTCCTCTGGGAATTTACCTATAAATGCATCATCTAGGGTGCCCTACTGCCTGGCTTCCCAGAGTTTGTCAATGGGAATCTTTGGAGGGACATCAAAGGGCAGAAGAAAGAGATCATGATAGTTCCTGCCTGCTCCCTGCCTGCTGTGGACTGTGTTTCTGGAAGTTGCTGCATCCTTAGAAATATACAGCTTCTAAAGGGCAGTTCCTCCCCTTAACTTCCTCCTGTAAGCATAAAAGCGAATTCATTTCCTGCTCTTGTTAGTCTCCTTTGAGTTTTCCTAACCTTTCCAATACATTAAAAAGCTTTTTGAACCATCTGAGTTAGATTCTATTTTCTGGTGTGGCCTGGACTAAAGCATTCATCCCAAGCCAATGATACTGCTTTCCACTTTACTAAGAAAATTGTGACACTCAAAAGAGAATTCCAAAGACCTATCCCACTACATCACCAGCATGTTTCAATTTCCTCTGCCATCTTGCTTGAGAGTCTAGAGCTGCCTGTCCAATGTTGTAGCCACTAACCGCAAAGTGGTCATTGACCAGTTGAATGTGGCTAGTATGACTGAGAAACTAAATGTTTGATGTTATTTAACTTTAATTAATATAAATTTTAAATTAAAAAACATAATTCAGTTACTGACAAATTTTAACCATGTTTCAAACACGTGGATAGATAAATCATGTTCTGGAACAATACACTTTTCAAAATCCAAATACCAATCATGTATTAATGATGAAAATTTAGTAACTACATTGAGATGAGGTGTAAATATAAAATAAAAAAGAATGTTGAAGATTTAGTACAAAATAAAGAATGTAAAATAACTCAGTGATTGTGATGTTATTGTATGTTGAAATAATAAAATATTTATTATGCAGAATAAATAAGTTATAAAATTAATTTACCTGTTTATTTCTTTTTTTGTCGCTTTTCTAGACACAGGGTCTCACTCTGTTGCCCAGGCTGGAATGCAGTGGTGCAATCATATCTCATAGTAACCTCAAACTCCAGGCTAACATGATCCTCTCATGTCAACCTCCCAAGTGGCTAGAACTACAGGTGTATGCCACCATGTCTGGCTAATTCCTATTATTATTATTATTATTATTATTATTATTATTTGTAGAGACAGCATCTTGCTATGTTTTCCAGGCTGGTCTTGAACTCCTGGCCTCAAGCAATGCTCCGACCTTAGCCTCCCTATGTAGCTAGGACTAAAGGTGTGCTTCACCATGCCCACCTAATTTAAAAAAAAAATTTGCAGAGGTGAGATCTCTCTATGGAGCCCAGGCTTATTTTGTACTCCTGTCCTCAAGTGATCACAAAGCTCAGAGATTACAGGTGTGAGCCACTGTGCCTGGCCCTGCTTTTTCTTGTTTTAAATGTGGCTACTGGGAAAATGTAAATTATAGGTATGGCTTCTATTCTTTTTCTATTGCACAGCACTGCTCCAGATCGATTCTCTGTTCCCCTAATTTTACAAAATTGGTCCCTTGTGTACTAGCTTACACACCTCTTACCTACTCAAACATACCCTCCAGCAATTCTCTCTCTCTCCAAAATTATCAAGGTCTCCACTCAGTTCAATTTTTCGCCTCTGCACATAGAAATGTAATATTTTTCCATTCAAGAAAAATCTTCAATCCATTTCAATCAATTTCACTTACACCCCTTGGTGTCAAAGTTCCTTGAAAGTACTGTCAATTCAGCCTCCAATTCCACTTCTCTTCTTCTTTTTAAATCCTCCACTGAAACTGCTCTTATCAAAGTTACCAAATGCTTTTACACTGCTCACTCATTAGTCTATTCTAAGTCCTAATGTTTGTTAATCTACCAAATGAACTTGAAAATGTTGCCAACTCCATCCTCTTTGTTTTCTTTCCAGTAGTTTTCTTTTCTTTTTTCCTTTCTTTCCAGTAGTTTTCAGGGCATCACATTCTCTTGGCTTTCCTTCTATGTCACTGGTTACTCCTTTTTGAGCCTTCTTAAATTAATCTTTCCTCATTTCCCAACCTCTTAACATTAGACTGCTCCAGAATTTAGTCCTTGGACTCCTTTCTCTTTGGTCATTTATTTGGCAATTTATATTGTCTTGTTGCTTTATGTGTCTTTCATATGTCAATAATTCCAAAATGTATTTCTCCAACCCAGAGCTCAACCTTGAATTTTGACTAATAGTTCTCACTACCTACTTGACATCTCAAAATTGAACTCCAGTGTTTCCAATCTCCATTATTAGCAATTCTATCCTTTGAGTTGCTTGGGTCAAAAACTTCAGAGTCATCTTGGATTTCTCTCTTTCTCTATTCCCTATAGCACTTCTCTCTTGAAATCCTATTGGCTATAACTTCAAAATGTGTCAAGAATCTGACCACTTTTCATCAGCTCCACTGTTATCATGCTGGTACAAGCCCCTGCCACCTCTCACAGAGATTATTGCAACAGCTTCCTAACTGTTCTCTCTGCTCTCTGCTTTTTCTTCCTTTAATCCCAACCCCCAATAGTCTTTTTTTTTTTTTTTTTTTTTTTTTTTTTTGACAGAGTCTCACTCTGTCGCCCAGGCTGGAGTGCAGTGGCGCGATCTCGGCTCATTGCAAGCTCCGCCTCCCGAGTTCACGCCATTCCCCTGCCTCAGCCTCCCGAGTAGCTGGGGCTACAGGCGCCTGCCACCCCGCCCGGCTAATTTTTTGTATTTTTAGTAGGGACGAGATTTCACCGTGTTAGCCAGGATGGTCTCCATCTCCTGACCTCGTGATCCACCCGCCTCGGCCTCCCAAAGTGCTGGGATTACAGGCGCGAGCCACCGCGCCCGGCCCAATAGTCCATTTTTAAACGGCAACCAAAGTGAAGTATGATAATAAGAAAATCATATCTTGTATTTTAACAGCTCAGGAAAATCCAAAGATTCCCCATTTATTTGGAATAAAAACCAAACCCTTCACAATGACCAGCAAACTCTTATGTGATATGGCCAAAACAATGTGATAATCACATCCAATTTTCTCCTCTTTTCTCACTGTACTTTAGATACGCCAGGCTCTGAGTTCTTTTTAAAGCACACAAGGCATGCTCCTATCACAGGCCCATGCTCTGGATTTTCCTTTGCCTGGAATAATTTTCCTCAAGATATCCACATGCTACTTCCTTCATATACTTCAAGTCTTTGCTAAGAATTCACCTGTGCTTGAAAGCCTGAGCTGACTCCCTATTTTAAACTGCAATGCTCACCTAAATCATATCTCTCTTAGCCTGCTGTTTTGTGTTGTTGTCTCCTAGTACTTACCACCTTTTTATGTATTATATGTTCTACTTCTTTTTATCTTTTTTTTTTTTAATTTACCACTTCACTAGCATATAAATTCCACAAGGGCAGAGGGTGTATCTATTTACTGTGTACCTAAAACAGTGCCTGGCACATAAGAGAGATGTTCATGAAGTATTTGTTGAATAACATCATCCTGCAACTCATTTATTTAGTCTTAATTATATAATTCTTAATAGATGCATTTTCCAATGCATTAACGATCCCAGTTACAGTTTAAGGAAAAATGCATCTCAGACTCATCCTGCTTAACCAAGATTTAGATAAGCCTTAGATGTACTTGTAAGTCCTAGTACACAGAGATCATAGTATGAAAATAATATTAAGAAGATAAAAGAGGCTAGGCACAGTGACTCATGCCTGCAATCCCAGCATTTTGGGAAGCTGAGGCAGGTAAATCACTTGAGGCCAGGAGTTTGGGACCAGCCTGGGCTACATAGTAAAACACTGGATCTACAAAAAATACAAAAAAAATAGCTGGGCATGGTGGCACACACCTATAGTCCCAGCCACTCAGGTGGCTGAAGTGGGAGGATCACTTGAGCCTAAAAGGCAGAGGTTGCAGTGAGCTGAAATCATGTCACTGCATTCCAGCTGGGTCAACAGAGCAAGACCCTGTCTAAAAAAAAAAAAAAAAAAAAAAGAGATAGAAGATAGGTGAGGGTTTTTTTGTTGTAGTTTTGTTTTTTTCCTAAGATGGTGAATTATAGGCTTTTAACATGCCTCATCCACTTGGAGACAGCAAAATAGGCAAAACAGTGTGTAAAGTTGAACACTGTGAGATTTTATTCAAGAAGGAATATGGGAATTCACCCAAAGAGCAAAGAACACTCCATATTCTGGAGAACATAAGGTTTATAAGCAGCCGGTGTGACAGCATTTGGATGGGAAAAAAAAAAAAAAAAAAAAACTTAGTGCAGCCATGCCCTCTCTGCTTTATAGATGAAGGAGAAATAAAGTATTTCTCAGACAATCAAACACTAAGAGAATTCATCTCCACTATACCATCCTTACAAGACATGCTCAAAGGAGTTCTAAAGAGGGAAACAAAAAAGCAATAGTCGTCATCATAAAAACATATGAAAGAATAAAACTCACAGGTCTTATAAAACAATCACACAATTGAAACTTCAAAGAAACTAGGTAATAATAAGTACTATGACAGGAACAAATCTTCACATATCAATACTAACCTTAAACAAAAATAGGCTAAATGCTCCACTTAAAAGATATAGGCTGGTGGAATGAAAAACAAAACCAAAACAAACAAACAACAAAAAAAACACACAAAAAAAACAAGTTCTAACTGTATGCTGCATACCAGAAACCCACCTAACTGGTTAAGACATTTCAAGACTCAAAGGAGTGGAAAAAGTTATTACATGCAACAGAAACCAAAAGAAGGCAGGAGTACCTAGACTTATGTCAGATAAAACAGACTTTAAATCAACAATAGTTTGTTTGTTTTTTTAAGGGCAAAGATCATTATATATGATCTTTATATATGATCTTTGCCCTTAAAATGATAAATGGATTAATTTGGCCAGAAGATACAACAATTCTAAGTATATATGCACTCAGCACCAGAGCACCCAGATTCATAAAACAAATACTAATAGACCTAAGAAAAGAGATACACATCAATACAATAATAGTGGGGAACTTCAATACTCCTCTGACAGCAGTAGGCAGGTTATCAAGGCAGAAAATCAGCAAAAATCTCTTGACTTAAATTAGACTCTGGACCAAATGAACCTGACAAACATTTACAGAACATTCTACCCTACAACAGAATATACACTTTTCTCTCCTGCACATGGAATATTCAAAGAAATTTAGTCTTAATTATATAATTCTTAATAGATGCATTTTCCAATTGATGGTCAAAGAAATTGACCATATGCTAGGCCACAAGGCAATTCTGAATAAATTTTTAAATATAAAAATTATATCAAGTAACTTCTCAGACCACAGTGGAATAAAACTGCAAATCAGCACTAAAAAGGACCCTCAAAACTATACAAATAGATGGAAACTAAATAATTTCTTCTGGAAAGATTGTTGGATCAATGATGAAATAATGGCAGAAATCAAAACATTTTTTGAAATTAATGAAAAAAGAGACATAAAATACCTAAACCTCTTTGGCACAGCAAAAGCAGTGCTAAGAGAGAATTTTATAGCAATAAATGCCTACATCAAAAATATAGAAAGAACTTAAATTAACAACTTAACATTGCACCTCAAGGAACTAGAAAAACAAGAACACACCACACTCAGATTGGGCAGAAGAAAAGAAATAACAAAGACAAAAACACATCTAGATGAATTTGAGACCAAAAAAAAATGAAAGAAAAGATGGTTCTTTTATAGGATAAGCAAAATTGATAGACTTCTAGCTAGATTAACAACAAAAAATGAGAGAGGATTCTAATAAATCAGAAGTGATAAAGGTGTCAGTATGACTGACACAACAGAAATATAAAAGATCATTAGAGACTGCTATGAGCATCTATATGTGCACAAACTAGAACATCAAGGGGAAAAGGATACATTTCTGGAGACATACAACCTCTCAAGATTCAACCAGGAAGGAATGGAAATCCTGAACAGACCAATAATGAGTAGAGAAATTGAATTAATAACAAGAAGACCTCCTAAGAAAAATAAACCTAGGACCAGCCAAGTTCACAGCAGAATTCTACCAGACATACAATGAAGAACTGATACCAATCTTACTGAAACTATTCCAGAAAATCAAGAAGGGAATCCTCCCTAGCTCATTCTGTGAAGCCAGTATCAGCCTGAAACCAAAGCCATGCAAAGACACAACAAAAAATAGAACTACCTACCGATATGCCTTATGAACACAGATACAAAAATCTTCAATAAAATGCTGGGAAACTGAATCGAGCAGCCCATCAAAAAGATAATACAATCAAGTGGGGTTTATTTCAGGGATGCATGGATGGTTCAACATACACAAACCAATAAAATGTGATTCACCACATAAACAGAATTAAAATAAAAACCATATGATCATATCAACAGATGCAGAAAAAGCACTCAAAAATCCAGCATCCTTTCAAGATAAAAAAAAAACCCTTACCAGAATAAGAAGAGAAGGAACATATCTTAAAATAATAAAAGCCGTACATGGCAAACCCACAGCCAATACCATAATGAAAGGGGAAAGTTAAAAGTATTCTCCCTATGAACTAGAACAAGACAAGTTTTCCCACAGTCACCACTCCTACTCAACATAGTACTGGAAATCCTAGCTACAGCAATCAGACAAGAGAAAGAAATAAAAGGCATTCTAACTGGAAAAGAGAAAGTCAAGTTATCTCTGTTTACTGATGATACGATCTTATATCTAGAAGATGCTGAAGATTCTTCTAAAGGACTCCTGGGTTTGATAAAGACTTTAGTAAAATTTTAGGATGCAAAAATCAATGTACAAAAATTAGTAGCATTTCTATACAGCAATAATGTGCGAGCTGAGAAATTAATAACTCAATCCCATTTACAATAGCTACAAAAAAGATAAATAGCTAGGAATACATTTAACCAAGAAAGTGAAAGATTTTTAGAAGAACTGCAAAATACTGATAAAAGAAATAATAGATGACACAAACAAATCAAAATACATTCCATATTCATGGATTGGAAAAATCAATATCATTAAAACAACCATATTGCCCAAAGCAATTTACAGATTCAACGGAAGTCCTATAAAACTACTAACATCATTCTTCACAGAATTAGAAAAAGTTCATTTAGAACCAAAAAAAAGTCTTAATAGCCAAAGCAATCCTCAGTAAAAAGAATAAAGCTGGAGGTATCACATTACCTGACTTCAGATTACACTACAAGAGTTTAGTAGCCAAAACAGCATGGTACTGGTATAAAAATAAACACATAGATCAATGGAACATAATAGAAAATAAAGCCACCTACCTACAACCAACCAATCTTTGACAAACTCGATAAAAATATACATTTGGAAAAAGAAACATTATTTAATAAATTGTGCTGGGATAATTGGAGAACCACATGCATGACTATCTGTCACCATATACAAAAATTAACCAAGATGGATTAAAGACTTAAATTTAAGCCTTGAAATAATAAAAATTCTAGAAAAAACAAACTAGGAAAACTGTTCTGGACATTGGTCTAGGTAAAGAATTTATGACTAAGTCTTCAAAAGTAATGCAGCAAAAACAAAGAGAGAACAATGGGACTTAATTAAACTAAAAAGATTGTGCACACCAAAAGAAATAATAAACAGAGTAAGCAAACAACCTAAAGAATGTGAGAAAAAACTGACAAAGTATTCATCCATTCAACAAAGGACTAGTATCCAGAATCTGCAAGGAGCTCAAACAACTCAACAATAAAAAAAAAAAATCATTGAAAAGTGGACAAAGGACATGAATAGACATTTTTCAAAAGAAGGCATACAAGCAGCCAACAAACATATGAAAAAAATGCTCAACATCATGAATCATCAGAGAAATAAAAATTAAAACCACAATGAGATGCCATATCACACCAGTCAGAATGGCTATTATTAAAGTAAAAAAAAAAAACAGATGTTGGCAAAGATGAAGAGAAAAGGGAACACATATACTGTTGGTGGGAAACCTGTATGGAAAACAGTATGGAGATTTGTCAAAGAACTAAAAATAGAGCTACTCTTTGATCCAGCAATCCCACTGTTGGGTATCTACCTGAAGGAAAATAAACCATTATATTAAAAAGGCACCTGCATTCATACATTTATTACAGCACTATTCACAACAGTGAAGTCATGGAATCAACCCAAGTTTCAATCAATGGATGATAGGATTTTTTTAAATGTGATATATACAGACACACATGTACACACACACACACCATGGAATACTACTCATCCATAAAAACGAATAAAATCATCTCTTTTACAGGAACATGGATGGACCTGGAGGCCATTATCCTTAGTGAAATGACTCAGAAACAGAAAATCTAAAACCACACATTCTTACTTATAAGTGGGAGCTAAACAATGTGTGCATACATGGAATAACGCACATTGAAGACTCCAAATGCTGGTAGAGTGGTAGGAGGGTGAGGGGTGAAATACAACATATTGGATACAATGTATACTCTTTCATGACAGTTACATTTAAAGCCCAGATTGCACCACATTGCAATATATACATATACTGCAACAGCACTAGTACCCCTAAATCCATAAAAATGAAAAAAGTCAAAATATTTTTAATTACAAAAATAAAAAATTAATGTCAAAATATTTTAATTACAAAAATAAAAAAATAAGTAAAAATAAACTTTTTTTAAAAAGATAGGTGTGCTATTGAGAAGCTTCATCCTAACAATTATCTTGAAGACTTACCAGTTTGCAGCAGTAGGTCTCATGAAACCTAAGAAATTCACTGCAGAAAGGAGTTAAAAGCTATATCTGATTTCTGCTTCTAAAGAGATGAGATAGAAGTCTAGACTCCATCTAGAAGACCCTGGGGATCATCTGGTCCAATTTCCTCCTACACCTATTCACTGGTAGTGCTTGAACTCTGGGAACTTGCCTTCCAATCAAAGGCTATTCCCATTATCATACACTGCATTTTCTCACATGCATGTATATATTTACATGCACAATCAAAGATTGTAAATGCCAGCTACTGTTAACTGACAAGAAACTTTGTGTTTGTTTGTAATGTAGTTGTGAATAAACTATAGCCCAATTTCTACTAAAAAATAGTATTATGTCCTTAGGCAAGCAAGGCCACATAAAGGGATTTTACCTAGAACTTAGTTGAAGTATAATATGAATCATATTTTAGCACCTAATCACCATTTGTGTAACCACCACTATGGGAAACAGTACACAAGGATGCAATTCATTGTACTGAATACACCTCAGTGCCAGTTCCATAAACAAGAAAGGGAAGCCCCCCAAAAATATTTCTGCTGTTTCTCCAAGGTGAAGGTTCATGACAAACAATAACATAGTTGCTAGTGAAGAAAGTGTAGCATTTCCTGATAGCTGGGAAAACAGACTTTAACAGGTTTGCTACCAAAGTCTCATTACCAACAGAGTAATAGTTACTGTTTTCATACTTGAGGTCTTAAGCATATTATTAAATTAAATGCTAAAACTCTGCTTAAATTAATAAACAATACTGAGTACATAGTACACTTATTCTCCATTATTTCAGCTTTTGTATATATGGTAGGCTCCCTTCATTATGTCTTCATCTTAATCTGGAAGCTGTGAATGTATTACCTTAGATGGCAAAAGAGACTGAAAATGTGAGTAAGGTTAAAAATTTTGAAAAAGAAGATCATGAATCCTTAAAAGCTAAGAATTTTTCCCAGCTATAGTTAGAGAGGGAGATGCAACTATGGAAAAGGGTGAGAGAGTTGAGGTTCAGAGGGTTGAGAGGTAAAAAAGTCACTACCCACTATAGTTGGCTTTGAAGATGCTAGAAAGGGGCCACAGGTCAATGGATATGGGCAACCTCCAGAACCTGGAAATGTCAAAGAAACATTTTCCCCAGGAGCTGCCAGCAAGAGACATATCCCTGCCAATTCATTGCTTTTGGTCCAGTGAGACCAGTGTCAGACTTCTGACCTATAGAACCATAAGATAATACAAATGTGTTGTTTTAAGCCAGTACATATGTGGTAATTTGTTAGGCCATAGGAATAAAATCCTTAATGCATTCATTGAGAACGATTTTTTCACAAACTATAACCGGGTAACAACTGGGATCCTCCTGCCTCTTAAAATCAATACAAGACATGTACATTCCCAGTCCATTGATTGAGAAAGTCAACACTTCCCCAAAATTTGAATTGACTGTAAAGCTAGGAGTGGATCTCATGGTCATCTTCATCTCCCTGATTATTTAAATAATTCAGCACAGAAACCGTTTCATCATTTCTTTCAAAAAGTTTCCGTTTATACAACATACACCAAGTAGACATTAGTTGTTTTCCTATATTTCCATCAATTTTTTGGTGCAAAATATCTTATGCAAAATATTTTACTAAAGACAGAAAATTTATGCCATAGAAACATAAACCACGTAAAATAAAAAGTTTTTCAAAAAAAAAGTCCTTATCTTTTTTTTTCTAGATTCAGATCTAGTCATATTGTTCTTCTTTCAAATCCTATTGCAAAGTACTTTGTGCTATTTTCTCTGTTAAATCTTATACACTTCAGGTTTTGGCTCTCTTCACCCTACACTGTGGCTTATGAAGAGTTTTCTTTAAATAAAATATTTCTTTCTCTAATGGTAGCTACTAATATAATTCATTTGTCACCTTTCTATATAAACTTTGACTATTTGATACATCCCCTCCTATAATCTATGTAAGAAAATAGTCTCCCTTCCCCATTCTTCCCAATTTCTTAATGAGAAATTAGGACAAATACTTTATAGCCATACATCAAACTAGATAATTATTAAATTCTAATAGCCCTATGAGCACAATTCTCATGAGACAGTGAATAAAAAATGGAATGTTCAACTCTAAGCTTTGTATTAAATTGATATCCTATTGTTTTAGCTTCAGATACAAAAAAACCACCCATATTAATCCACATTATAAAATTACACAGCATTCAATTTATAAAGAAATTCATAACTAATTCACAGAAAAAGAGGAAATTTTGTTGACTGTTAATAGGTGCCAAGTAGTTTCCTGGCATTATCTAAGTCAATCAACCTAATGAATAAAAATTACCAACTAGCTTTTGATATGAATGGCCCTACAGTACATGTATTTTCTCATTTACTTTTTGATAAACCCATAAGGTAGGTAGTATTTCCATCATATGGATAAAAATGCAAGCCACGGAAAGGTTAAATAATTTTCCTAGTGGCAAACAAGTGATGAAGCTAAGATTCAGATCCAAGGATGCGTGACCCAGACATAAGTCTTCTATCTTGTAGGCTATAATACTATAAGATTAAGTTGCAGATAAGCAAACCGAAAATCTAAGAATTCAAACAACTTTCTTAGAGTCCCACTATTAACAGGCCAGAGGCTAGCTTTCTAAGCTCAGTTCGTACAGCATACCAGTTTATGCACTTTCAACTACCTCTAAGATTTGCAGGACTTAAGCAACTTGAAACACCAGACAGACAAAAATTTTACTGAAAGATAATCATATGAAGCCATTTTTCTCCTTCACAATATTTTACTCTAAGATATCCAAAATAAACATAATATATAAAATACTATTTCAGAGAAGCATAATTTTATAGGAAAAGTGAGAACTTTGTACTGAAAAAGACTTGAATAATAGAGTATTTCTGGAAGAACGCACAAGAAAATGAAGACATTTTGACTCCAAGGAAATGAAAGTGTTGCTGAGAGTCTATAGTGAAATAAGACTTATTTTTTTTACTAAATATACTGTATAGCTTTAGCATTTTCTATAACAGATTTAATCCATTAACTACTGAAAAAAATAATTTTAAAAGATATATTTAATATAAAGTACCTAACATTGTAGATGGTACAGAGTAAGCACTTAACAAGTGGCTTTTTCCGTTTTTATTCAAAGATGAGGAATACCTTCAATATCAACAGGATACAAAATTTCTGAGAAATAATTGCTTTAGAGCAAAGTAGTAGCCTCATCCCTCAGATGCTGCTGGTCGGGAAAAGTATGGCTTCCAGTAGTTTTCTTCCCATAGTTTAAAAAACAGGAAGTTTCTTAGAGATAGAGTTAAGAGTATAAAAGATGGACTGGATTTTTATTTAAGATATCACACTAAACTTGACTTGGCTTAACAGAACTAGCTTACAAAATTCATAGAACAAGAAAGGTTTTAATTGCAGGCAAATTAAATTTGGAACTTCAAGTTTTAAGATGTATATTTAGTCTATAAAATTTGCACCTTCTATAAAAACACTAAAAACTCAAATAAAACATAACTTTAGATTACAAATAAAGATGCAGGTTTAGGATATCCAATTATCACTAGACTTTTCACACGCACAAAATGAAAAATTGCTGTAATTGTCAGGATATTTATATGAGACATTTGCTGGGTTGTTTTGTTCTTAGAAAAGATCTGCTCCAATCTGGTAGGGAAGAATGGTGAAGGTAGAAAAGAAAGGCAAGTGCAACAGAGTATAGGATATAATTTGGTTCATTAAGAAGAAAAATTACTGCTTCTACTACACTAAGTTGGCTTAAAGGTATTTTCAGAAAGAAAACAGAAAAGATAAAGATTATAGTACTTTAAAAAAATTCAAGGAAACTGCATGTCAATAAAGTCCTTGACAGAAAAAGAAAGAACAATGAAGAGTTTAATATAACTTATTAGCTATAGAGCATGCTGCCACTCTAATTATGAAATAACCAATCCATGTTAATTCCTAAAGCAGCAATCTTTACACAGACCTGGCAGTATCTAGTGTTTTTGTTTATTCAACAGATATTTATTGAATATTTTCTAAGTACAAGGTATTATGCTGAAGTGCTGTGAGGAATACAACATACCATATCCAGTACCTGACACCAATCACAAACAAGACAATAGGACACCGTTTTTCACTGAAATGCAACTTAAAACCTGGGGAGACAGATAAGATAAAGAAGGCAATATTTTAAAAACATCTTATGAATACAATAAATACCATTCAATAGATGCTCAAAAGAAGGTTGTGGCTAGAGGAACAGAATAAGCTTAATGAAGGACAGGCTATAAGGCACGGTATCAATCTGACGATGGCCTTCATCAACTCTCCCTTCTTGTGACATGATGAAAAAACCTTGGTTTTCAGAGTAGGATCTGGTTTTGACCACCACTGGCTGTGCAAGTTAGAATACATTTCTTATCCTCTGTGAACCAGTTTTCTAATCTGTAAAGTGGGCTTTAGGGATATAACCTTCCTCTGATCTTGACCATTCCTTAATCCTTAGCAGTCTCATTTCATCCCACTCTTGGTCACTGGAATTAGCGCTACAGCAATCACCTCCTAATTGTCGCTTTTTGATTATCAAATTAAACAAAGACATTTTATCTATTATTTTATCATTCTGCTGCCTTTGACCTCCTTGATTAATCATACCTGAAAACTACTTCCTCCCAAATCTTACTGGCACTACACTATTACTTTCCTTTGTAAAAGTATTTTTTGCACTATAGGTCAGTACTCACTAGTGAATTCAATTAGCAGATCACCACCAAGAATTTGGGAGGTTTTGTTTGTTTTACTTTGTTTTCAATTTTAAAACTTCATTTTTTAAGAAAAGTTTTAGTTTCATCGCAAAAAAAAAAGCAGAAGATATACAGATTTCCAAAATTCCTCCACCCCCACACATGTATAGCCTCCTCTATTAGAAATTTGTTTTTTAATAAAATAAAATAGAACAAACTTTAAAAAAATCAAATACATCATACTAGTTACAGTAAGCATTTTTTGGTGACATATTTGTTTCAGGTGTGTGTGTGTGTGTGTGTATGTGTGTGTATGGGTTACTGTGCATGGTATGTGTGCCTGATCAATGAGAAATATAAAATGTATTTCTCATTGCAAGTCATGATGAAAAGTTTGCAAGTCATGGTAATTAAGCTTCCCAGTTTAGTTTATTAATTCCTGCTCTTACATTTACCTCATTGATACTGATCCTCTCCTTTTTTGATTACCTATAAGCCTCAATTATCTCTGCCAGCTCTCCCTGCAAAATTTCACAGCCAACTTTTTAGTGTTGCCCCCTGGATTTTTATACATACCTAAACTCATTATAAATTATTGATTATTTCAATAGAGTAACATGAAGAAAGTGATATGTTAGCAAGTTTAAGCTGACAACAGTATGGAAAGATAGGTTTGAATAAGAGAGACCAGGGGAATCAGTTAGAAAGCTATTACTGTGATCCAGAACAAAGCACTTAGAGAGTAAATCAAAGTTAGAGGTAGTAAGGATGGTGAAAGAAATTAATTTAATAGCAATATTAGAAAGAAATATGTATTAAGGTCAAGGTGATGGGTGACAGAGTTGATACTAAGTTTCAATAAAAGGAAGATTAGATTATTTCTTCAACATTTTTATTCTGAAAAAAAGCTATTTTAATAATTACCAATGTTAATAATATCATGCTTATTTTATTTTTAACTTGAACCACTGTATTAGTCCATTTTCACCTGCTATAGAGAATTCCTGACCCTGGGTAATTTATAAAGAAAATAAGTTTAGTTGACTCAGTTTCACATGGCTGAGGAGGCCTCAGGAAAGTTACAATCATGTCAGAAGGAGAAGCAGGCACGTGTTACATGGTGGCAGGAGAGAAGTGAGAGAGAGAAGAAAGAACTCACCAAATACTTATAAAACCAACAGATCTCATGAGAACTTGCTCACTATCAATAGAACAGCATGGGGGAAACTGCTCCTATGATCTAATCACCTCCTACTAGGTTCCTCCCTCAACACTGGGGATTACAATTCAAGACGAGATTTGGGTGGAGACACAAAGCCAAACCATATCAACCATTAAACATAAGCAGTTAAAGGACTATAACCTATCCAGAACTAAGTCCACACCATAACTTAGTTTAATATTTTGGTTTAATAAATATTATATATATATATTTAGGTTCAACTTTCTACAGAGTTAATTTAAAAATACATATTTAACAAAACCAACTCCTCTGAAATTTCAGTGCTGGCTGAACCCTTAGATATATACTTGCATCAAATCAAATATGTAAATATATAATCATAAGTATATAGTTTTTCCAATAGTTCTTCCCTCTGTAAAAATTGGGGCAAAGAAAGAGAAATTTAAAGATCAAACTATCATTTGAATTTTTAAGTTTCACACTTATGTGTAAATATATATTTTCCCTAGTGGGATCCCCTTTAGTTCACACTAAAATGTCTTTTGCTCTTTTCTCGAAATGGCTTGACTTTAAAATTGTGTGTCAACAAATAAATTTGATACTGTCCTGTCAGACATTTAATTCCTCATTTTCTCCTCCTCTTTAAACTTCATAAAATGCCCTCTAACCATACTTTAACAGAGTGATGACAGTTTAATTAGATCAAGACCTCAGCAAAGAATAATCATGATGGTAGTGAAGACATTTATGGATTACAGTTTGAGCTTTTGCTACTATCCTTCAGTGAGTCCGGCAGCTGTATAAAATGACTACCTAAAACGTCAATGAGTGCTAATAAATTCATGCTCTTACTTTCCCACCAACAAATCAGCTGATAAGAGAATAGTCATCTATTAATGAACAGTATCACTGAAAGAGAATTGGACTTGAAATCAGAAGACCACTTTTTGGATCTAATTTTATCATTTGCTAAATATTTGGTCTTGGGGAAGGCACTTTAAACTCTATGAAGCTCATATGTTTTTCCTTTGTAAAACAAAATTAATGTATTGTACAGTCTAAAAAGTACTGACACATAAAGAATCTAAATAATATTTCCTCGAGGTTTTTCTGGTGAAATGTTAATTCTCTATGAAACACATGTAAAGTAAAGGAGACAGATAGACCAACAGGTAAATTATGAGTTACACAAAGGAAGGTAAGGGAAAGAAGGTCTAGATCCAGAGAAGTTTGTCTGGAAATACCTTCTTGTGTTAAAGGTTAGGAGAATAGAGTCTGTCTAACAGCTCAAGGTATGAAAGGTCAATAAATAAGGCAAGTCTTGTTTTTGTTTTTGTTTTGTTTTGAGATGGAGTCTCACACTGCCGCCCGAACTGGAGTGCAATGGTGCGATCTTGGCTCAGTGCAACCTCCGCCTCCCATGTTCACGCAATTCTCCTGCCTCAGCCTCCCGAGTATCTGGGATTACAGGCGCACATCACCACACCCGGCTAATTTTTTGTATTTTTCGTAGAGATGGGGTTTCACTATGTTGGCCAGACTGGTCTCGAACTCCTGACCTTGTGATCTGCCTGCCTCGGCCTCCCAAAGTGCTGGTATTACAGGCATAGGCCACCGTCCCCTTCCAATAAGACAAGTTTTTTAATAAAAGAACGAAAAAGAGGAATGGAGTTTATACACATTCTTCCATTGTAATAATGAGAAGCACCATGCAAAAGTGCAAAGCAATGCACGTAATAATAATAATTAGTTTCACAAATAAGCAGTGCTAGCTGTGGCATTGTTTCAATCTGAATATGTAAGACTATGAAAGCTTATTGGGAATCATCTAGCAAAAGCATAAGATTGTCAGTCAGAGAATAGGTAGACAAAGTAGGTATGCTGTTGCTAAGTTTGTATCTGAGAAGAATGGAACTACAACAATGCTAATGGAATATAATAAAAGAGTTGTACATATTGTATTCATGGCTTGTTTTCTTCTAGTCCAGGTATGTATTGAGAAATGCAGAGTGAGAATAAGCTGGAGCGTAAAGCATCCTGTGCTCAAAAGATCTTGCAAAGCACAAAATAGCAAAAAACTGTTCAGGAAAGGGGTAAGTACAGGTTTGCATCAGTCTCTGAAAACTAATGGCATGAAGCTCATAATTCTTCCGAAGCACTAGATCTGGTCCAGAGGGAAAGATGCTTTCTGGTGGTGAGGTTCCCCAAGAGAATTTTTCTTCTTTTCCTGTATTTATGTAGTTAAATCAATTTTATTGCACAAATGATTGGAGGTTACCAAGCTCTGGGGAATTCTTAAAGGAGATAATTCTACCAGTCTGTCTATGATTCAAAAACATAACTCTTCCTGTAGAACCAGACTCCTTTTATTGGGCACAGTATTCTAGGAAATATAACTCAAAATTTCTTCGAGTGACATTAAATGTTGAATAAGTTTCATCTAGAAACAAGCATAATGACCAAGTAACATGACCAGTGGGCAAGAGGATAGAACTAGGACCAGAAAGAGAGATAAGTGAACACAACGGACATTCCCTTAGTGCCGAGTTCTGAAGTGGGCCCACTGTGTAAACAATAGTACCCAAAAAGGCCATGGTTTGTTTCGGCAGCCACCAAGGTCTGAGAAACTCTAAACAGTCAAGCCGGGGACACAGATCAAAGGTTCAATAAAGCAGCCAAGACTTGAATTCAAGTCTATTGTAGGGTTCTCATATCAGGCTATAAGGCTATGCAGAAGGTATTAAATGAGTAATAACTATACAAGAACAAGATATACCTTCTTATGATAGAGCAATATCAAAAGTTAATCCAAGTGTTATGGTTCATTTTAGTAGGCGTTCAGGACAAGGCGTACCTCCTGGAAGAAATTAGTGCTTAGCAATACGTGAAGGTAGAGTTGCACCAATTCAGGAGCCCTATGTTGAAGGTACAGACTAAGTAGACAAGTAGGTCCAAGAAATTCATTTTAGGCAGATCAGATCCTGAGTGAGTAGCATCAAAACCATTTCTAGTTTATACCACATTTGTAGGGATCAAAATTCTAAATGTGTTCTTCGTGTTAATCAACATGAATTTAGGAACAAAGCAAGCCTGCATCTTCACATAAAGATCAGGGACAACCATAGATGAGCAGAAATGGAAGATGCAGAAATTGCCAGCAGCCCACATATATAACAAACCGTTTTTTCTTCTAAGCCCACAAGAACTTTTACATCACATACACCTACATTCAGAGGCCCAGAAAGAGTGATAGAGTAAAAAATAGAAAGTTCAAAATGTCAAAATATAGAAAGTTCTTTCTATATTTTCCCCCTAGAAATATTTTTAAATGAACTAGATTTAGCCATTGAGATTATGTACCAGGATATATGAAGATTATTCCTTATTTGGATGTCTTCAAGTTCTACTGTTTATGTCTCTCTTGTTAACAAACTAGTTTTTATTCAGAAATACTTATTATCAATAATTGGGACTTTCAGTAATAAATTCAAGACATTTGCATTAAACTAAGTAATACAGTTCTATCTTTAAAATGAATATGAATTAAATTAAATATTTATATTTCATAATTTAGAAAGGGAAATCATGGAAAAACATGATTTAACAGACTTGGGATCATCTCTGATCCTTGAAGACTTCAACACCAAAATTTTAAATGAGACGGATTCCTTTGCAGTATGTAATTGTTAGCCCCTAAAGGGAAGTATCCATTGCTCTTTGTGGTCATCTTTCTGGATTCTTCTTACTTTAATCTCATTTTTCCCAGTTTTTTATACCTGCTCTATTCTACATCTATTACATCATTTCTACCACTTAAACTTGGCTTTGGCATTTGGTATCTACATTTTGATTCTTGGCTAACCATCAACAATTTTGACTAAGTTTCTCACTCCATTACTCCTCTCAATAGCTCTCTCAGATACTATCAATCATCCAGGATCTGAAATCTCAAATTAGACTCCTCACTATATCATCACCATTTCCCCAATATGCCCCTTTCCAGCAAAAGATGAGGGAGGGAGAAATCTACAGACAAAACATAACTCATAATACCAGAGATCATCAAATTTCACATATTTTCTTTATTATTAAAGAATGACAGATTTGGGGAAAAGAACAATTCAAAGATCTGTACTTGAAAAGTAAGACACTGCCCTACTTCCCCATTACAGTCACAAGTTAACACTGTAAATAGATAGATGTTTATCTTTCTAGACATATTTTTGAAATTCGAGAATGAAAAAGTCAAGTAGGATTTAAATTTTTTTAAAGTTTTGCATTTAAAGATTCATCTAAGATTCTATTTTACTGCATAGATTTTTGTGATTCACCTTCAGAAATTCTGATTCAGTAGATTTTGAGTATGATCTTAGGTCTTAGTCCATTTTGTGTTGCTATAGCAGCCAGGAAAGAAAATTTGTTTCTCACAGTTCTGGAGGCTGGAAAGTGCAATATCAAGGTGACTACATCTTGCAAAGGCCTTCATGCTGCACCATTCCATGGTGTAAAGCAGAAGGACATACCTGGGCAACAGAGACAGAGAAAGCTAAACTCATTTCTTAACAATGCACTCTTGAGGTAATAAACCCACTCCCATGACAATGACATTAATCCACTCATGAAGGCAGAGCCTTCATAGCCTAATCATCTCTTAACAGTCTTAGCTCTTAACATGGTCGCAAAGGCAGTTAAATCTCAACATGAGTTTTGGAGTGGACATTCAAACCAGAGTACCTAGGGATCTGCATTTCAAGCGTTACAAGTGATTCTGATGATGTCCTCTCTATGACCACATTTTATCAAGCATTAATTTAAAACTTCTTTTGATTTTATGTTTTGGTTAATATTTCTACAGATTTTCATGCAGTTCAGTTACACCTATTTCCACCACTTCTCAAAACTGTATTCATTTTATGATTCTTTCATAATATATTATTTGTATAACAATCTCTAAACATTTATGTTTCCCTTTAGAAAAACAGAAAATCACATTTTAATTGAGCTGTGAATTTGGATAGAATTCTACTAGAACTCATAGAAAAAGGTATTTCTCTGTTTTATTTTCCTTTTAATTAGTTTAGAGTAACGAATTTCTCATTTATTCCTACATTTTATGGTTGAACTAATTTGATCTTATAATCTCAAGGCATTCATAAAGACAGAAAGATTAGGCAATGTAAAGACAACCAAATGTGCTATTTTCCCCTCTGATGAAATTTAAACTGGAGCTACTGAAGTTACTTGTAAACTACCAGTGATAAAAACAAAACTAAAAATGTATTTTATTGATGAGGAATAGACAAATAAGAAACACTCTGCTCTACTCCCTTGTAGGCCCCATTAACATTTTTAAAGCAATTAAAAAATAGTTCATTAAAGACTACAGGTGATTTGTAATGTTAGTTGGACATTGTTGTCATTGGGGTCAGTCAAGATAGATTTTCATTCAATTACCCACACATCTTGCCTCCCCAAGGATACTTGAAAGAGTCATCTGCACCAACCTCCTCAGTGATTTTTAACTTCAAGTTCATTAGCTCAATGGCAGATTGATGCATTGCACTTAAAATACGCTCAAATGTCATCTTTTTAAAAATCGACTAACACAGCCTTCCACTACGGAGTTAAATTCAATCATTCAATTTAGCTTTTGGTTCTTTAGATAAATTACCTTCCTTTATCAAATTCAAGCTGCAAGGCTGCCATAAAAGGTGTTAATCATGTCATTTGCTACCATTAATGTAAGCTTTGTTTTTATCCAGTTCTCTGCTCAACTTCTTCCTGCATCAATTCTTTTCTAGCCAGAGTGTTCCACTGTATAATTACTTCCTAAGAGTAACTTACGTGCATTAGGAAGCATATTAAACAATCAATCAATAAATATTCATTGAATGTCTACCATATGCCTGAAAGAAGAAGACCTATGCCCTTTACTCAAAGAACTTATCTTATTGGCATAACATGATTTACACACATGAAATGATTAAATAGTCATAAAATAAAATAAACTGCTAAACTGTGTGATTCAAAGAACTATATGCTACAGAAGTTCAATGATAGGAAAGAGGTCAGAGGATTTAAGGTGGACTCTGAGGAATGAAGAGGGTTTTGATAGAAAAGGAAAAAAATGAAAACCATCAGAAAAAGACTGAAAATGGTGTGAACACAGAAGGTGGGCTCAGAAGCCAGAAGGAGGGTGGCCAATGTGAAGTCAAGGGAGCAGCCAGCCTGCCTGGACTGGAAGCTTCATGTTGGGAAACAGTAGGAGATAAGATAGAATGGATAAAACAAGAATAATGTTTATTAGACTGTCCTGCTGTAAAACAAAACAAAAGATCAAAGACTGTCTCTGATCTCTAAAAATTTACATTCCTTAGAGAAAGATAACATTCTAAGAAGAATATTTATCCTGTCTCTTCAAGGTTTTCACCTACAGACTTTTTCTATACCTAAATTTGATCCATTTTCTATAATCCCTTGATTTGCAGGCTAGACAAGAACCTAAATTCAACTTTGATTGCGAAAGTCTATCTCCCTTTACTTAATAGGTTCAGAAGTGATAAAGGATATGACCCAATATAATCAAACATTGACTGGGCATTATTATAATATCCACACTGCTGTGAGGGCCCAGATTATATGTTGTTTTTAAATATAGAATACTTTCCTGAAATAATTATGAATTTGGAATTATAAGAGGGAGGAATTTAATTGAGAATATTTAATAACATCTTAAATGAATTTACCTTGCAAATCGCATAAATTTTTTTAAGTTTGGATTTGACCATCAATTCCTTCTTACCTAGAAAGTTGAAAATCTCTTCCCTCACCTTTTCACCAACCAATTCTGAAAGTGAGACTTGATTTATTGTTCATTGCTATTCTGCTCTTCTGTTTTTTTCCTTGATGCTATGGAGTGGGGGGTGGGAGGGTGTTGCAGAGACCCTTGGCAATGATGCATAGTTTAGTTAATCAAGGCATTTCGGCTTTGTGACCTCCCTCAGAATCCCAGTCAACCCCATTTTCACTCTCCTTCACACTTTCTCTTGTATTTGTCTCATTATGTATATATAAGTGTTTGGAAAAAGTGTTGGTTGCCAATTTAAACTATGTATTGTCTTCGCTGCTTCAGCTGCTGCTGGATTTCTGAATTCAATCTACCAATAACTTCCACGCAGCACATGCTCACTGCAGTTTTAATTGCTCTTGCCAGTTGCCGAACTCTTTGTACACATTCGCAATTCATTGTGTTACGCCCTTAGTGCTGTTTCTGGCATCTGCCCTAACTGCTGGATTTTCATGTATGATGAGGTTCAGCAATTCTCTTCACAAACTTTCTGCCCAATGGGAGGTGCTATTATTGTACTTGATTTGGAGAAATTGGTGATTCCCCCAGGAAATCAAACGAAATCCCTATCTTTTATATTTCCTCATTTTCTTACTCTTACTAAAATCAGAAGTTATTTCACCTAGAGGCTATGAGAGTAGCAGGAAAATTTTTGTTTATTTTAAAGCCAAGTCTTTCCACTAAATGTGAGTGTAGAACCCAACCTCACAGAATGAAGAACTAGCTAATAGCTAATGTTGCCTGAGCACCTAAATGTCAAATTGTGTGCTAAATATTTTACATGATTTATTTCAATAATTTCCACAACAAGCTTATAAAATAAATACTATTGTTCTCCTTATTCAGATAATGAAATTGAAGTTTAAAAAGTTAAAGAAATCTTCCTAAGTTAACAAAACCAAGGATTTAAATGTAGGTAGATATTGATAACAAAGAAACTCCTATATGCCAGTTTCTTTACTTTTACGTTATATTGCCACTCAGACCGTCAATAAAACAAAGAAAATAATCAATTTAGGGTGAGACCAAAACCTCTTGTTTATGACCATTATTTTTTAGGTGATATGAAGCATTGTGAGAGCCCAGAAGGAGAAGAAAATGATGCACTTTACATTATGCATATGGATTATTAAAATAGGCACAACTATTGTTACAAATAGAACCAAGTTTAGCTCAAATATAAGAGAAGTTCATCACTTATTCACACAGTAGTCTAATGGGAAAAATTTAGGTCAGCAGGATGGTTCTCCCTCAATGCTATTATTCAGGAACCCAGACTAACAAGGCTTGGCCATTCATAATATATGGCTTCCAATGTCTCTCTGGTCATCTTATACTATCACCATTCCAGCCCAAAGAAAAGTGAGAAACAGCATGGAGGGGCATGTCTAGAAGTTTCTACAGCCAGCCTTGGAAGTGGCACACATTACTTGTACTCACATACCATAAAAAGAGCACTGTCTCATGACTACACCGAAATGTGGTGCAGGTTGGGAAACAGTATAGCTGGCCAGCTGTAGGTCCAGCACTTCAATTACGGTGGATGAAAAAGACAATAGGTTGTGAGGGTCAGATAGTCCTCTCCACCACAGTTTATCTCTCTGAGGCAGATAAAACAGAGCCCCCAGCTAAACTGGAGTTCCAGTGCTACAGCAGCTGCTAGTGACCCTGCTCTAACCGGAAATGCAGGAGAGCTGGACACAGGTGTTTACAGTGTGCCTTGCGCAAGATTCTTCTTTTGCCTGTCAGATGGCCTAATGCCTACTTGCCCAACCCACAAGTAGGGATCCCTCACACAAGAAACTCGTTTAGACTGGAAGGTGCTCTTGTGGCTCATGTCTGCCCCATGTCCACTTTATGCCTGCCTGACCATTGCTCTGGCCCTGAAAGCCCAACCCTACATTGCCCTCTGTGTCCTGGGGAAAACCCTGCCTGGGGCAGCCCCTTGTTCTTCAGATGGAAGGCACAAATTCAATATACCACTACAATAGGAAGCAAGTTCAAAGATTTTTACTTGCAGATCCTGGGCAGAGAGAGTGTGATGAGTCAGGAGGGCAGTCTTCCTTCATCCCCAGGTCACATGAGGCCGGAAGGAAAAGTCAGACACACATACACAGAGAGAAAGGCCATGTCAATCCACAGTCTATATAAGTGAATAGGGCATGGGGCATTTAAATTTCACAGGCAAATGCCTGGATAGTCCATGTAAAGGAAGCAGGCCTCCCTGCTAGGTTAGAGCAATGCCTCTAAGTTCTCATCCCTGGCCACCTGCTTGAGCCATTTGGGTATGGAATTCTCCTTTTAATGTCTAGGCAGCAACCTTTGCTGTGTCCTTCCCTTCACAGACTTACTCTCTCCCAAGGACACAATTCAGTCTTATCCAGCTGTGGTATCTAGTCCCAAGCCCAAGATCTCCACCAGGAGAAGTTTTTCTAGAGAGTTGGATATTTTTCTTCATGGAACAGAGACTTTTAACTAAAATTATCGACTCAAAGCCCCAGTCAATATATGTTAATAGAGTAGGATAGCCACAATAAATGTCTGTTGAAAAGGGGGAGAATACACAGAGCCACAGAAACTCTCATTCATTGCTGGTGGGAATGCAAAATGGTACAGCCACTTTGGAAAACAGTTGGTAGTTTTTTAGAGAAGTAAGTATATACTTACTGCATGTTCCAGCAATCATGTTTTGTTATACTGTATGCTCACAAATGAGTATTGCCAAGAGTGCATAGATCTGGAATCAATCAGATGCCCTTCAAAAGCTGAATGCATAAACAAACTGTGGTATATCCATACAATGCAACATTATGCAGTGATAAAAATAAATGAACTATCAGGCCACAAAAAGACATGGAAAAAACCTTAAGTACAGACTGCTAAGTGAAATAAGTCCACTTGAAAAGTCTACGTACTGTGTGATTACAACTATGTGACATTCTAGAAGCCAAAAGGTCAGTGGTTGCCAGCAGAAAGGAGGAAGAGTGAGAGAGGAATGAATTGAAGGAGCATAGGGTATACTTAGGGCAGTGAAATCATCTTATATGATACTGTAATGGTGAGGACACATCATTATGCATTTGTCAAAACTCATAGAACATATAATAAAAAAACTGGACCCTAATGAAAACTGGAGTTTAGTCAATAATTATGTATCAATATTGGCTCATCAATTGTAACAAATGCACCACACTAGAAGATATTAATAATAGGTGAAACTGGTGAACAGGAGTTGACATGAGACAGTATATTGGAACTCTCTGTACTTTCTGCTCAATTTTTCTGTAAACCTAAATTTGCTGCCCGCCCCCCCACCTCCAAACACACAAAAAAGTCCATTTAATATAGGGGAGTTGCACTATAGGAAACACACAACACACAGCAATCATAGTCCATTGAAATGGCACATTCCTGCTGGGCTTACATTATGTAAGACCCTGCCCCAGTATTAAATAAAGTCCCCACATTAGGTGTGATTCTGCTCTCTGGGAGAAGCTTTCTGGTCCATAATCCTCAAAGGCACCAGGATTTGCCTTCTGAGATGTTTCTCCTTTTCTGTAGTCTTTCGCAGCACTCTGTAATGATCATCAGAGTGTATGTCCCGCTTCAGGGTTGCAGGGTCCACAAACTCACTTCTTGTTTGTGACAGTTCGATGGTTTAAGGATTATTTTACAGGTCAGAGTCAAATCTTTCTCAGGTGAGGATTACGGTTTTCTTGGCATTGCAATTCTCTCAAAAACTAAGTAGATTTATTTTCTATTTCTTGTCCTTTCCAGGTGCCAGTAGCCACACCCAAAATAGTTTTTTAGACATAGTTTTTCAATTTGCTCTTTTTATTTAAACTTTGCTGGAGAGAGAGAGAGAGTCAACGTAATGAGAGCTACCTTGAGATCATCTGAAACAGTTGAGTGGAAACATATCACCCTTCATCTGATTTTTGCTGCAAGCTTAATTGCCTTAATTTAACTTAGACATCTTATTAAGCCTTTGTATTTGAAGCTACGTTACATCTTATTTCCTGTTTGGGTTCCAGAAGCAGTTAGCTTTTCCAGCCCTGTGAAGCCTTTCATGTCTAATTCTGTCCCTTCAATCTTTGTGCACAAACCAGTCAATTTGTAATACTTTAGTTGAAGCAATGGATAGCAGCTAACACCTATAAACATGGAGCACTTTCCAACCACTTTACCTAAAACTATATGAGCATGTGGTCTGCATTCCAGGTTATAGTTGAATTAATTTTTTTTATTATTATTATACTTTAAGTTTTAAGGTACATGTGCACAATGTGCAGGTTAGTTACATATGTATACATGTGCCATGCTGGTGTACTGCACCCATTAACTTGTCATTTAGCATTAGGTATATCTCCTAAAGCTATCCCTCCCCCCTCCCCCCACCCAACAACAGTCCCCAGAGTGTGATGTTCCCCTTCCTGTGTCCATGTGTTCTCATTGTTCAATTCCCACCTATGAGTGAGAATATGCGGTGTTTGGTTTTTAAATTGCAATGTTTTACCACAATATAATGTATTTCTTCAGCTTTTCAGCCTGTAGCACCACTGCCCAAACATTAATTTCTGGGTTTCTTACAGAAGGTAAATTTCTTGAAGAAAATACCAAAAATTCGGTGGCCTAAAAAATATGTTTTTCTCATATAGAAGTCCAGGGTAGGGGTTCCAACCCAACGCTGGCTTTTCTCCATGCAGCCATTCAGGAATTAGTCTGACGGCCACTTTACCATATTCAATGCATGAGTTCCAAGATCTCTCTGCTTATTGCCATGCTAGTTAGGCAGGAAAAAGAGCATGGTAAAATACTCCAAAGGCTTGAGAGCCAGGCCTGGCAGTGGAATTCAACACTTATACTCACATTCCATTAGAAAGAACTCAGTCATATGGCAATATCCAACTACAGAGAAAGCTGGAGAATGTAGTGTAGCTAACCAACCATTTACCCCAACTTCCCATTCCAATGGAAAAAGAGACAATAAATGTACATGAACAGCATTATTTCCCAAATCCCAATAGGCCTTAGCCCTAGCCTAATTTCATGGAATAGTGGCTGACTTAGCTCCACCAATACAGGAGGATGCCAACCCACCTCAAGTCCAGACACCAATCATTTAGCCAGAACAACAACAACAAAAATTCCCTTCCATCTCATTTAAAAGCTCTCCTTCTAATTTTCTTTCCCGCAATCTTCCCCTCCTCAAGATATGTGTGAGTGGGAAAATTAGTATAAGAAAAACTCTCTTCCAGAAACAGCCAATCACCTCGCAGCCTCAGTATATCCATCTGCGTTAATCATGTGCAAGAAGAAACCAACAGCTTTTTTGCATTGCACTTTCATCCCTGTACTTTATACATGGTCTTTCTGCAAGAAGCCAGGATCTGACTTGGAGTTTATTCCCCAGCCTTCTGTGCAACCAAATACCCACATCGCCGGGAAGAATAAAATTCAGTTTTCTGGCACAGTGCAGTCAAAATGCAGACAGAAAAATAAAATATGTCTTTTAACGAGTAGTGACATTCTCAGAAACATCATTACTAATATTGAGCCACTTAATAAATGTGAGACACCATTCTAAGAGGTTGACTTGTATGACCTTATTTAATCTTCATACACATTGTCCCCATCTTACTGAAGAGAAAACTGATGCTAGCAGACACTGACGAACTTGCACAAGCTTGGGCAAAATCATACATTAGCAAACAGAACGCTTAGCCTCACAGTTCAAAATGTTTTCATTCACGTTAACAATTACATCACATTTTTCCAAAGAATAATTCATAATTCATAAGGGATTTTTGCTTTACATTTGTGCAACTAAAGCCCCAGTCAGGTTTTCCCAGAGTGAAGGAACAATCAGCTCCAAAGGAGTGTTCATCTTTACCCCTTCAGAGACACAAGCTGCCTGCATCTTTTATATGACAGTTTTTACAGCTTCTACCTATCAAAATTTCAGAACACACTGTTAGGAAACCTCTCAGGTATAAAGAGTTGCTCAGAAGCAATCTTTGCCTCAGCCCATTAAACTTTTGAGTCATCTAAAGCTACTTGTTCTGATTCCACACTTACCAAGCAACCTTCTGATTATGACTTGGCTTCTCATGTGGTTCTGTAAGCAAGAAAAAATGTGCTGATCAAAAGCATTTTGAGGTTTTTATGATTTCTGTTTACAATTTTTTATAGAAAATTAATAAAAGGCTTATATTATACTGTGACTTCCCATCCAAATTGCCAAGAGAAGAAACCGCAACAATCAAGCAAATTCAGTGTGCAATAATTAAGTTTATCATTGAAAATTAAGTTGATATTCTGGAATTTAGCAAATACAATTGAACACAGAAACCAGAAGGCCTTATTGGCCATATTGTTTGGATCGAAGATACTAGGGTATTAGTAAAAGATGAAAAGATAATGGGAAAAAAAAGAGCAACAAGAATACAGGAAATTAAATTGTGCAAAATTTAAATTTGATTCAGACACTGATAAAGAAGAATTATAGGATTTTAAGGAAGATGGGAATTTAGTCAAATCAAGGGAATATATTTTACAGTTTTATGGTAGAAAAAATAAACCTTTAGAAGATAATCCATAAGAGCTGGGCGCGGTGGGTAACACCTGTAATCCCAGCACTTTGGGAGGCCGAGATGGGTGAATCACGAGGTCAGGAGTTCAAGACCAGCCTGGACAACATGGTGAAACCCTGTCTCTACTAAAAATACAAAAAATTAGCCAGGCGTGGTGGCGCACACCTGTAGTCCCAGCTACTCAGAAGGCTGAGGCAGAAGAATCGCTTGAACCCGGGAGGTGGAGGTTGCAGTGAGCCGAGATTGTGCCACCGTACTCCAGCCTGGGTGACAGAGTGAGACTCTGTCTCAAAAAAAAAAAAAAAAGAAGAAGATAATCCATAAAATATTAATTTGAACTTTCCTGCCTGATATTGTTCCAACTCAGGTATAAGAAGAATGAAGAAATTGAATTAAACTGAAATCAATGTAGGGGGAAAAACTGAAGAAGCAAAGGCTGATATAATATTTCATGTTTGAGAGCAATGGCAAACGGGTGAGCTTCCAACAGTGATGAAAAGATCAAGGGGAAAAAGTTTTTGTTTTCTGAAAAGTTGTGTCTCTCTGTTCAGATATTGATGTAATTTCTTCTGACAGATGTCTGTTGAACACCCCCATAAGCCCAATGCTATATTTGATGATAGATAAAATATAAGAGAAAAATTAAAATGGTTCCAGCCTATGTGAATCTTGAAATAGTGTTGAAAAACAATAAGGCAAATACACATAAAACAGTTTAACAACAAAAAGACTATAAAAGCTAATGCCAAAGATGACAAGCTCAGTAGGTATTGAGAGACAAGAGACAAGGCAGACTAGAGTTGGGAGAAAAATTACTGAAGGAGAGAATATTGAATATAAATTTTCTGAAAGCTTTTAGGCTTCAGCAACACAAGACACAAGATGACAATATCAGGTAGTGTTACCGAAGAAAGTTTCAGAACCAGTATTGGCTGCTCCTCTTCCTATTAAAAATTGTATACATATATATACAATTATATACATATACAATTTTATAAGTGCATGTATAATAATTCTATATATTCTCAAAATTACCGTTAATTAAAAACTTCTATGTCTAAGAGGTAGACATTAGTATTAGAGACTGTTAGATATGCTTGGGTGACGCACAAAGATTAAAAGTTTGAGGGCTGAGCACAGTGGCTCATGCCTGTATGAGGCTGAGGTGGTAGGATTGCTTGAATCCAGGAGTTCCAGACAAGCCTGGGCAGCATAGTGAGACCCTGTCTCTGCAAAAACTTATTTTACAAAATGAGCCAGGCATGGTGAGCCATGATCACCCCACTGTACTCCAGCCTGGGTTACAGAGTGAGACCCTGTCTCTGAAAAAAAAAGTATGAGGCTGAGTGACAAATTTGCTAACACACACAAACACACATGCACGCAAAACTCCCTAGAGCCCAAATGGTAAACTAGCAGTCCTCCTTGGTATTGATTTTGCCCACCAAATGGGAATCATGGGACCCTTAAACATTTTTAGATGGTTTCCAACACCGAAAAATCAGAATGTGTCAGCTAAAATGTTCAGTTTCCTATCTCACATATTTGAAAAAAGAAATCTTTTTCTTTTTGGATAACACTATGTCCAAATTCCCACATGTAACCCAGTCTTTCATTCACCAAATATTCACCGAGCTCTGATAGAGGCCAGGCTCTGTTCTAGTTACTGGGAATATATCTATCAGAGAACAACAGCAAAAATAGAGAGAGAAAGGAAAGAAGGGAGGAAGGGAGGCAGGGAAAATAAGGAGAAAGAAAGAGAAAGGCAGGAAGGTAGGCAGGGAAAGAAGGGAAGAGAACAGAGGGAAAAAATGAGAAAAGAAAGGAAAGAAAATAAAAAAATAAAAAATAAATAAATCCTGAGTTTATAGACATTATTTCAGTTGAATCTACTAGTGCTAAGCAGCAGCTGCCCATTTAAAACAGAATCCAGCCTCTCCAGGACCATACAATACCCATGGCTTCTAATTGTCTTGGAGATGAGTATTCGGAGAAATGTTTTTAAAACATTAACTCATGTCTCTAACAATGAAATACTGAAATCCTGTGTTTCTTTTAAACTGCTTCACTCACATTATTTGTCTTAATCATAAGACTCCCTAGCTTTGGGATCTGTGCGTTTTGTTGATTTAAGTCAAGATCTCTTACCTCTCAGAGATCTAGCCAAATTTGTAGCTGAACCCCAATCCTTCAGCCTGTGACAGTTTAAGTCCTTCCCAACAGATTCCACCAGTTCCTGCAACTTTTTGGGGTCATGATTTTCTCTGTCTCCACCATGAAAGTTCAATCTCTTGCCCTGAGACACCCCGGAAACAATTTAGTCTCTTCATCAATTTCCACATAATATCCCCTCACATTAAGCATATCGTGATTTCAGTAGCCTGTACTCAAGATCTAGATGGAGAGAAGAGGCAGTTGTTGGAGGACTCTGTACATTGTCTGGCATCAAAAAGCTTGCTCTGCTGCCCATAGGCACAATCCTGAAGAACAGGGGTTCAGTAGGACAGAGGCACAGGCAACTCTAAACCAATGGAAAATGGGTTTTAGGAGATGCCCCAGCCTCCTTATCAACCTTGGCCTCCAGTGGGGCACTCCGAAACTCATTACTGTTTCTAAAAATGTGGAATTCCACAGCAGTAACAGATTTAGTCCATCTTTTGTTGCCTTTTCCCCTTCCTTGTCTCACATCCCCACTTCTTCACATTTGTCTACTAAAATCTCTTCCCAATAACTACCTTTACCTAAGGCTTTGTCTCAGGGCGTTGTGTTCATTTTGTTGTTGTTCTCTTTGTTTTTCATTTCGTTGTTGGAGGAGGAGGTGCCAAAACTAAGACTGCATCACAAGTAGAGGTTACATGCCTTTGTGGTAGTTCACTGATTCTTCTTTCCCTCTTTCTGTCTCCCTCATGTCTTCTCTGAGGCAACAAACAAATCCTTTATTCCTCAATTTGCATAATGGTTCAATTCATATACTAGATATTCAGAATCCTCTTCCACCAGCAATATTCAGTTGGCTCTTCTCAAATAAATGTTAAGTTCTTCACTAAGAGGGCTTTGAAAATTGTTACAAACTCACTGAAGCTTGTAACAATTGTTAATTGTTAATTAATTTTTTTCCATTTTATTACAAATAGTAATTACATAAAGATGGAAGGAAGCAGAAAAGAACATATGGCCTGAAGCTGGAGCTAAAGACTTGATTTTCAGAAAAGACAGATTTTCAATTAGAATGCCTTGTGGGTGATGCAAAGGGAGTCCACCAAGTCAGATTTCAAACAACTTTTTTTATTGAAATATAGGACCCATGCTTGAAAAGTTTTATTTGAACATTGACTGAAAAGTGCAATATAAAAAAAGGATTTATTTGAACATTGACCAAAAAGTGCAATAAAAATTAGCTTAGTCTTTCACAAGATAGAAACGAAGCAGAGAAAATTATTGCATAGTTCAAATTGCTGGATAAACTAGACTTTCTAAGAAGACAAAAAAAGGAGGCTTTAGAAGAATCTGAAAAATGCTGGACCAAGTTCACTGAATGAAGCCAGACAGTATAATCCTAACTCATCAATTTCATTCTATTCAGCAATTGTGAATGGACCTTGAGATTCTTCACTTTGAGATGAAAATAATAGTTGGCTCATTTTCAATAACTTGGTATAAATGTTAAATTGCAGAAGTTAATGGGAGAGAAGGAATTCCCATAGGAAAAAAAAAGGTAAATGTAATGATTCCTCCTCCTACAACTTCCCCTACATTGCCTGATCCCATATCTATTTCTTTCTGGGTGGAAGGGAGAAAAACTGCTTTAAAAAGCAATAGCTAAGGAGTGTTTTTCCTAAGGGTTATGCTGCGGCCTATTTTTTATTGGTGGAAGAGGCGATAGAGGTAGCAGAGAAAAGGAAATACTTTCTTCTTTTTTTTTTTTTGAGACCGAGTCTCACTCTGCCACCAGCCTGGAGTGCAATGGTGTCACCTCAGCTCACTGCAACCTCTGCCTCCTGGTTTCAAGCAATTCCCCAGCCTCAGCCTCCCAAGTAACTAGGACTGCAGACGCGTGCCACCATGGCTGGCTAATTTTTTGTATTTTCATAGAGACAGGGTTTCACCATGTTGGCCAGGATGGTCGCAATCTCCTGAGCTCATGATCGGCCCACCTGGGCCTCCCAAAGTGCTGGGATTACAGGTGTGAGGCACCACACCTGGCCAGGAGATACTTTTTTTTATTATTATTATACTTTAAGTTTTAGGGTACATAAGCACAACGTGCAGGTTTGTTACATATGTATACATGTGCCACGTTGGTGTGCTGCACCCAACAACTCATCATTTAGCATTAGGTATATCTCCCAATGCTATCCCTCCCCACTTCCCCCACCCCACAACAGTCCCCAGTGTGTGATGTTCTCCTTCCTGTGTCCATGTGTTCTCACTGTTCAATTCCCACCTATGAGTGAGAACATGCGGTGTTTGGTTTTTTGTCCTTGCGATAGTTTCCTGAGAATGATGGTTTCCAGCTTCATCCATGTCCCTACAAAGGACATGAACTCATCATTTTTACGGCTGCATAGTATTCCATGGTGTATATGTGCCACATTTTCTTAATCCAGTCTATCATTGTGGGACATTTGGGTTGGTTCCAAGTTTGCTATTGTGAATAATGCTGCAATAAACATACATGTGCATGTGTCTTTACAGCAGCATGATTTACAATCCTTTGGGTATATACCCAGTAATGTGATGGCTGGGTCAAATGGTATTTTTAGTTCTAGATCCCTGAGGAATCGCCACACCAACTTCCACAATGGTTGAAGTAGTTTACAGTCCCACCAACAGTGTAAAAGTGTTCCTATTTCTCCACATCCTCTCCAGCTCCTGTTGTTTCCTGACTTTTTAATGATCGCCATTCTAACTGGTATGAGATGGTATCTCATTGTGGTTTTGATTTGCATTTCTCTGATGGCCAGTGATGGTGAGCATTTTTTCATGTGTTTTTTGGCTACATAAACATCCTCTTTTGAGAAGTGACTGTTTATATCCTTCACCCACTTTTTGATGGGGTTGTTTGTTTTTTCTTGTAAACTTGTTGGAGTTCATTGTAGATTCTGGATATTAGCCCTTTGTCAGATGAGTATGTTGCAAAATTTTGTCCCATTCTATAGGTCGCCTGTTCACTCTGATGGTGGTTTCTTTTGCTGTGCAGAAGCTCCTGAGTTTAATTAGATCCAATTTGTCAATTTTGGCTTTTGTTCCCATTGCTTTTGGTGTTTTAGACATGAAGTCCTTGCCCATGCCTATGTCCTGAATGGTATTGCCTAGGTTTTCTTCTAGGGTTTTTATGGTTTTAGGTCTAACATTTAAGTCTTTAATCCATCTTGAATTAATTTTTGTATAAGGTGTAAGGAAGGGATCTAGTTTCAGCTTTCTACATATGGCTAGCCAGTTTTCCCAGCACCATTTATTAAATAGGGAATCCTTTCCCCATTTCTTGTTTTTGTCAGGTTTGTAAAAGCAGATAGTTGTAGATATGTGGCATTATTTCTGAGGGCTCTGTTCTGTTCCATTGGTCTATATGTCTGTTTTGGTATCAGTACCATGCTGTTTTGGTTACTGTAGCCTTGTAGTATAGTTTGAAGTCAGGTAGTGTGATACCTCCAGCTTTGTTCTTTTGCCTTAGGATTGACTTGGCAATGCGGGCTCTTTTTTGGTGCCATATGAACTTTAAAGTAGTTTTTTCCAATTCTGTGAAGAAAGTCATTGGTAGCTTGATGGGGATGGCATTGCATCTATAAATTACCTTGGGCAGTATGGCCATTTTCACGATATTGATATTTCCTGCCCATGAGCATGGAATGTTCTTCCATTTGTTTGTATCCTCTTTTATTTCACTGAGCAGTGGTTTGTAGTTCTCCTTGAAGAGGTCCTTCACATCCCTTGTAAGTTGGATTCCTAGGTATTTTATTCTCTTTGAAGCAATTGTGAATGGGAGTTCACTCATGATTTGGCTCTGTTTGTCTGTTTTGGTGTATAAGAAAGCTAGTGATTTTTGTTCATTGATTTTGTATCCTGAGACTTTGCTGAAGTTGTTTATCAGCTTGAGGAGATTTTGGGCTGAGACAATGGGGTTTTCTAAATATACAATCATGTCATCTGCAAACAGGGACAATTTGACTTCCTCTTTTCCTAATTGGATACCCTTTATTTCCTTCTCCTGCCTGATTGCCCTGGCCAGAACTTCCAACACTATGTTGAATAGGAATGGTGAGAGAGGGCATCCCTGTCTTGTGCCAGTTTTCAAAGGGAATGCTTCCAGTTTTTCCCATTCAGTATGATATTGGCTGTGGGTTTGTCATAGATAGCTCTTATTGTTTTGAGATACGTCCCATCAATACCTAATTTATTGACAATTTTAGCATGAAGCGTTGTTGAATTTTGTCAAAGGCCTTTTCTGCATCTATTGAGATAATCATGTGGTTTTTGTCTTTGGTTCTGTTTATATGTTGGATTACATTTATTGATTTGCGTATGTTGAACCAGCTTTGCATCCCAGGGATGAAGCCCACTTGATCATGGTGGATAAGCTTTCTGATGTGCTGCTGGATTCAGTTTGCCAGTATTTTACTGAGGATTTTTGCATCGATGTTCATCAAGGATATTGGTCTAAAATTCTCTTTTTTGGTTGTGTCTCTGCCCGGCTTTGGTATCAGGATGATGCTGGCCTCATAAAATGAGTTAGGGAGGATTTCCTCTTTTTCTATTGATTGGAATAGTTTCAGAAGGAATGGTACCAGCTCCTCTTTGTACCTCTGGTAGAATTCGGCTGTGAATCCATCTGGTCCTGGACTTTTTTTGGCTGGTAAGCTATTGATTATTGCCACAATTTCCGATCCTGTTATTGGTCTATTCAGAGATTCAACTTCTTCCTGGTTTAGTCTTGGGAGGATGTATGTGTTGAGGAATTTACCCATTTCGTCTAGATGTTCTAGTTTATTTGCGTAGAGGTGTTTATAGTATTCTCTGATGGTAGTTTGTATTTCTGTGGGATCTGTGGTGATATCCCCTTTATCATTTTTTATTGCATCTATTTGATTCTTCGATCAGGTAGCAGCATCTGCGGTTCACCAATATCCGCTGTTCTGCAGCCACCGCTGCAGATACCCAGGCAAACAGGGTCTGGAGTGGACCTCCAGCAAACTCCAACAGACTTGCAGCTGAGGGTCCTGTCTGTTAAAAGGAAAACTAACAAACAGAAAGGACATCCACACCAAAAACCCATCTGTACATCACCATCATCAAAGACCAAAGGTAGATAAAACCACAAAGATGGGAAATAAACAGAGCAGAAAAACTGGAAACTCTAAAAATCAGAGCACCTCTCCTACTCCAAAGGAACGCAGCTCCTCACCAGCAATGGAACAAAGGTGGACAGAGAATGACTTTGACGAGTTGAGAGAAGAAGGCTTCAGACAATAAAACTACTCTGAGCTAAAGGAGGAAATTCGAACCAATGGCAAAGAAGTTAAAAGTTTTGAAAAAAAATTAGATGAATGGATAACTAGAATAACCAATGCAGAGAAGTCCTTAAAGGACCTGATGGAGTTGAAAACCAAGGCATGAGAGCTACGTGACGAATGCAGAAGGCTCAGTAGCAGCTGCGATCAACTGGAAGAAAGGGTATCAGCGATGGAAGACAAAAGGAATGAAATGAAGCGTGAAGAGAAGTTTAGAGAAAAAACAATAAAAAGAAATGAACAAAGCCTCCAAGAAATATGGGACTATGAAAAAGACCAAATCTACGTCTGATTGTTGTACTTGAACACGATGGGGAGAATGGAACCAACTTGGAAAACACTCTGCAGGATATTATCCAAGAGAACTTCCCCCAATCTAGCAAGGCAGGCCAACATTCAGATTCAGGAAATACAGAGAATGCCATAAAGATACTCCTCGAGAGAGCAACCCCAAGACACATAATTCTCAGATTCACCAAAGTTGAAATGAAGGAATAAATGTTAAGGTCAGCCAGAGAGAAAGGTCGGGTTACCCACAAAGGGAAGCCCATCAGACTAACAGCTGATCTCTCAGCAGAAACTCTACAAACCAGAAGAGAGTGGGGACCAATATTCAACATTCTTAAAGAAAAGAATTTTCAACCCAGAATTTCATATCCAGCCAAACTAAGCTTCATCAGTGAAGGAGAAATAAAATACTTTACAGACAAGCAAATGCTGAGAGATTTTTGTCACCACCAGGCCTGCCCTAAAAGAGCTCCTGAAGGAAGCACTAAACATGGAAAGGAACAACCAGTACCAGCCACTGCAAAAACATGCCAAATTGTAAAGGCCATCGATTCTAGGAAGAAACTGCATCAACTAACGAGCAAAATAACCAGCTAACATCATAATGACAGGATCAAATTCACACATAACAATATTAACTTTAAATGTAAATGGGCTAAATGCTCCAATTAAAAGACACAGACTGGCAAATTGGATAAAGAGTCAAGACCCATCAGTGTGCTGTATTCAGGAAACCCATCTCACATGCAGAGACACACATAGGCTCAAAATAAAGGGATGGAGGAAGATCTACCAAGCAAATGGAAAACAAAAAAAGGCAGGAGTTGCAATCCTAGTCTCTGATATAACAGACTTCAAACCAACAAAGATCAAAAGAGACAAAGAAGGCCATTACATAATGGTAAAGGGATCAATTCAACAAGAAGAGCTAACTGTCCTAAATATATATGCACCCAATACAGGAGCACCCAGATTCATAAAGCAAGTCCTAAGTGACCTACAAAGAGACTTAGACTCCCACACAATAATAATGGGAGACTTTAACACCCCACTGTCAACATTAGACAGATCAACAAGACAGAAAGTTAACAAGGATACCCAGGAATTGAACTCAGTTCTGCACCAAGCAAACCTAATAGTCATCTACAGAACTCTCCACCCCAAATCAACAGAATATACATTCTTCTCAGCACCACACCTATTCCAAAATTGACCACATAGTTGGAAGTAAAGCACTCCTCAGCAAATGTAAAAGAACAGAAATTATAACAAACTGTCTCTCAGACCACAGTGCAATCAAACTAGAACTCAGAATTAAGAAACTCACTCAAAACCACTCAACTACATGGAAACTGAACAACCTGCTCCTGAATGACTACTGGGTAAATAATGAAATGAAGGCAGAAATAAAGATGTTCTTTGAAACCAGTAAGAACAAAGACACAACATACCAGAATCTCTGGATCTTTAAATGTCTGTTGTGATAGTTAATTTTTGGTGTCAACTGGACTGGATTAAGTAACACCTGGAGAACTAGTAAAACTTTACTCCTGGGTGTGTTCTGGGTGTGTCTGTGTGGTTGTTTCCAGAGGAGATTGGCCTGTGAGTTGGTGGACTGTGTGCTGAAGGTCTGCCCCCCATGTGGGTGGGCACCATTTAATCAGCTGGGGTCCCAGGTAGAAGAAAAAAGGCTGAGGAAAAGCGATCCAGCCCTGCTCCTTGATCCTCCTGCTCCCACCCTCCTGGAACTGGAACACTATTCTTTTCTGGCCCTTGGACCTTAGAACTCCATGCTCTCTAGCCTTTGGACTCTAGGACTTACCTGAAATCTCCTGCTCCCATCCATTTATTATCCAGCCTTTAATCATGTACTGGGAATTACACCATTGACTTCCCTGGTTCTGAAGCTTTAAGTCTTGGGCTGAGCCATGCTACTAGCATCTCATGGTTTCCAGTTTGCATATGGGCTGTAAGGAAAGTTCTCAGACTCCGTAACTGAATGAGCCAATTCTGCTAATAAATCCCCTCTCATCTGTCTATCTATGTATTTGTCTGTGTTTTATTGGTTCTCTCTCTCTGGAGATCCCTAACTAACACATCTGTTCATTTTATTGATGACTAAAGGGATATTGTGAAATCTTTATGTAATACAGCCCTCCAAGGATCAAAGCAAGAGATCACTTTAGAGCTGGGATTCCTTTATTATATTTACTATTCAAATTTCTCTGGTGAAATGAAAGATAAGCTTTCTTTCTGCTGAATTCTTTGTATTAAAATGTTACAGTGAGATTTCATTGTGTTTTGCCATCCATTTTTCAGATTTTTCAAAGTACAGAGAGTAGAATGTTCTTATTTTTTTAAAGTTATGTTTTGGCTAATTTCTTTTAACTTGGGTATACAAGTTAATCTTATTCAGTTTGGTAAAACAATAATTTATAGTTTATTTATTTAAAGTTTCAAATCTGAATCACATACTTCATAGCAGGAAAATATATATAAAAGGGAACAAAGCTTACAAACAATAAGAAGTATCACAGAACAATAATTTGGTAAATATCCAATCACTCAAATTGGCTATGGATCTCAATATGCAGTTTTTGAGTTCTAATTGGATTTGATAACCTATCACTTTATGCCTGCATGCAGAATGTATTTAAAAACCCATCTCTTTCTTGAATAGTTTCAATAAACAATTAAATGTTTATACTGTATCTTACACCATGCCGAAATTATATGATTTTCAGTAATAAATGACAACTTTGATCATGTCTGTATTCATCCCTCATTAGCCTTAGAACTTCTCTGCTTATTTTTAAAAGCTAATGATTTCCTTGGTCATTTAACATGTACCAATTTTCACCCGCAGATATTCAGGTTGTTGCAAACTCATGATGAAAGAAAAAAATTGGTTCATATATATAAATATATATTTCTTTTGAATAGTAAAAAGCTCCCCTGAGATTTTAAAACAAGAGAACTGGAATTTTCTGAGCATTTATTTGGCTAAAACAAATTTCATGGTTTACAGTAATTGGGGTAAAATTAGGGTTGCCATTCAATATTTTCTCTCTCTCTCAAACTGATTGGTTTGATTGTTTACCAAAAATCTAGCTCCCAAATTGCAGGAATGCAGAATATCCTAGGATGATGGTTTTCACTCATTCCATGACTTTTGAGGTTGCTAGTGTACATGCAAGATCATCCAATGAAAAAGGGAGTGTTCTCTCCTAATAAGTGCAAAGAAAGAATTGAATTAGATGAATTTATGAGAGTTTCAAATTATAGAATCCATCTCAGTTGCCATTTAGACCTCTGGTTCACTCATTGTTTACAGTAAAGTTACTTTAAATTTAAGTATATGTTTATAAGAAATGAATGTTTAATTATAGAAGGTTATTTAACATGATATATATTATAAAATGTTCTTTCCTTTTCTTGAAGGATCTTTTAGACATATCAAACTGTACTTTTGATTAATCTTGTAGAGTTAAATTTGTATTTCTACAGTTTTTACATTGTTGAGTCAGCACAGCCAGTTTTTTAAAAAATAAAGTGTAGCCATGTATGGTGGGTAGGCTTTTAAGATGACACTGAAGATTCTATCCCCTTCCTTTGAGTGGGTGGAACCTGTGACTGTGATGGGATTATTCCTGTGATTATGTTATCTTACATGGCAAAACAGATTCCGCAGATACAATTAAGGTCTCTAATCAGTTGACATTGAATTAATCAAAAGGGAGCTCTTCCTGCTGTCCTTGAAGAAGTAAACTACCATGTCCTGGACTGCCTATGGCATGGGCATTGGCAAGTTTCTGAGGGTGGCCTGCAGAAGATGGGAGCAGTCCCTGACCTACAACCAGCAAAAAGGTGGAGACTTTTAGTCTCTACAGGCTCAAGGTACAGAATTCTGCCAACTCCAGTAAGTATGGAAGAACCTGAACCTGAACCTAAAATGAGATTGATGTCCTGGCTGCCACCTTGATTTTTGCCTGTTAGAAACTCTCAGAGGACCCAGGTAATCTGTATTTTGGACTCCTAACCCAAGGGAAGGGTAAGATAGTAAATTCATCTCATTGTAAGTTGCTAAATTGGTAATAATTTGTTACGTAGCAATAGAAAGCTAATCTACTACAAATGGATGATTTTTAAAAGGGCATACTTGCTCATAAAAAATGTTCATGGAAAAATACTTATGAAAATCAGTATTTATTAGCATAAATAAGATAATTCTTAAGGAACATTAAAATTCCTGTGCTTGGGGGCACTCAGTCAGGAGGTGTGCAAGTTTCTAGGCAAACTGGTGGAATGCCCAGGTGGCCAGAACACTAGGCAGGTTTTTCAGTGGTAGGGAGTAATTGTTTATGGGTTTAGAAATTCCCTTATCATTAAACACTACAAATGAAGACATTATTACCTTAGCACACAACTTTTGGTTATCTGATTCTGATGAAGTTGAGCAATCAATTTTCAAATAAAATATAATTCATATTTAAGTGCCAAGCAATTATTTTCACTAAGTTCATGAATTAACTACAGTTATTTTATAGGAAAGTGGTTGGCTACGTTTTAAGGCTTATTTACATGACATAGTGCAGTGTATATTTGTGAGGTGGATGGACACAAATAATTAGAGATAAGTCTTAATATTCTGATCATGAAATCTTTCAAATTCAATTATTTGCTTCAGGTGAAATAAAATAATACATATGAGTCACAAATACAAGCTTTGAAATCTATTCGCTGTGATGATTTTTAATTTTGTTTTCCTTTTGTATTGGCGGGTACATATTTTATGAAATTGTGATATGCCTTTAAGTTATTATTGCTTGAAGTAATCATCCTTAAACACGTCATCTAAATGTCTCATTCATGATGTCTACCACCTGTCTCCTAATATCTAAGTAACAAGCAAGGTGATTTTAAGAATGATATGTCCTTGCCATATAATGTTATACTTTTACTTATTAGGGTCACAAAATGTAATTAAAGGTGGGTAAGTTAGAAAATTCTCTGTGGTGGATTGTTTTATCTTTCCTAACTATTATCTTCCCTCTTTGATAATGAACTATGTATTCACCCCCCCACCCATCGCTTTGCCATGTGGATTACCATACTTCTTGCATGGTTGAGTACACTTTCTGACTACTTGTTTAGTTTTCACCATATGACTTGTGGGAACCAATGAAATTTGAGCAAAAGAGATGGAGTTTTACATTTAGCCAGGAGCTTTAAGAATATCGTGGGTTGCTCAGTGCTCTTGGTCTTTTTGATACATCATGAAAAGAGTATGTCCCAAGTAGAACCTGCTCCTTCAGCCCAATCTAAAAACGAAAGTCTTAGGCAGCAAAAGTGTAGCCTGGCAGCCAGAATTGATCTGCAACTGAACAAGCAACCAATGAGATATAATTCCTTTTGTTGTTTTATAAGCTTTTGATGTTTGTTTCCACAACAAAGCTGAACGATGTAGTCTGAAATTTAATTTTCTTTGAAATGAAAATGTGACCATTTTTATTTCCCTGATTAGCATTTCAGTATTTTATATTGCCTTAAGACTACAGGCCAAAGGCAAGTCTTTCATAAATCCTGTATGTTTGGGGCCATATTGCCCAACCCCCACCCTTTAAAAAAAAGAAAGAATTTGTAAAATTCACCAGATATTCTCCTTATGTCAGGAATTCTTTCCCTATGTCCCTCCCCACCACTTGCCTTTGACAGCAGGAATAATATATGCAAAATTCCTATGGTTATACATAATTATATTTAGGATTCATGTCTTATTTTGTGCTTTCTTTCCAAAATAATAGGCATTGTGTTTCTTTGTATTCTAGTTTATCTACAGTACCTATTACAGTGCTAGCACACAGTAGAAACTAATAAATATATGTTGTATGAAGCAAAACATAACATCAATTTTTTGATATACCATCTTTATCCCAAAAAAGTCATATACTGTCTTCAGATTTTTAGTGTCATTAAGGTGCTTTTAATTTTATTTTAATTCATTTCTAAAGACTCAGAACATGATGTTTCTATAAGAACTGTGTTTTTAAATATTACTGGAATATTTATTAAGTCAAAAGTGTAACAAGTGTATTGCATATCATCTGTACTATTATTTCTCATGGAGCAAGAACTCATTTTCACTTTTCTTAGTGCCTAAGACTAGTTGAATGGTTTTCTGTTGCCATAGTAACACTACTCAGTTTTTACAGTGGTTTCCCCCATATTTTAAACATTGTATTATTTCATTAAAGGAACTTAAGAATTTTATGGCAAATAATATTGTCTGTTCCTAAAGGCTAAAATACACACAATTTCACATGCTTTCTGTACATATTTAAATTTGACTTTTAAATTATACTTATTTTAATGTAACTCCACTCTTTTGTGTTTTAAGCTTTATGTATTCCAATTTATAGAGTCAACCTATATTCTTTTTAAAATTTTTTTTTCAGAGTGTGTTTCTAATAAAAATCATTGCTTTAATCCGTCAAATTTAAATTTTAGCTATTACGACCTGAAAAGAAATATAGCATAGTAAAATGTGGGTTCAGAATAGACCAGAGGCAATTATGTAAGGCATACTTGGAATACTATCGTGCTAATCAAAGATTGGAGGGCATCTGGCTGAGATGGTGACTGGACTATTGTTTGATAAGGGACATACAAGGTGTAAATGTGGACCAAGTTGGAAGGATAAGTATTCTCCTTTAACAATTCTAAGCAGATACAGCTGGTGCTCTTCATATTTTTAGGAGACATAGGTATAATGTGAACAACAAAAAAATGTTGAGAGGGGCATAAATAACTTAGATATATTTGTGGTAGATTTTTCCACAAGATAGTATTCAGGATATATTTATGTATTATTATCATTCAATGTTATATCTTAACAAGATGTTTGGGATAAACTCATAACGTATGCTTTACAATTGTATAGCTGATTTCCTGTGCATTTGGCACATCTGTTTTGCTTCTGATGGTTATACGTATTTTTTCTTCTCTGAGTGTTGAATTAATATTTAGGGAGTTTGTAGAATGTACAGAGGGGTCACCAGCTGCCAAAGATCTGACAGAGTCATAGGAGACCTCTTTTCTGAATTTTCATACCCAGAAGAGCTTGTTAGATGATATAGCATTTTGGTCTAAGCTAAATGTAAAATACCATGTTTCTTCTTTCCACAAATAATATTATAACTTTGAATTGGTCTTTATATTTTTATATTCTAGGGTAAAGGAGTTTTTGAGACTTTCCTGGAAGAAATGGACCTGAAAAATAGAGTTCAAAGTAAGAAATAAAAGCAGAAAAAAATTAAATGGTAGGTGGGAAATCAGTAAATTATTTTATTTTCTTGAAATACTGAATGAATTTTAATTTTTTGGAAATGAAAAAAGAAGAAAGCAAGAAAGAAGGAACAAGGAGAAAGTTAGGTTTTAGGCTAAGCTTTCAAGTGTACAAATTTATTGCTTGGCTATACAGATTTAGATTTTGCAGGGAAAAGTGTAGTGTTGTGCTGATAGAATTCATACACTGTGATAGATAATATCACAGTCATTCTGTATTTTGTAAGGCATTTATGTTAGGAAATCTTTTGTTCTCTGCAATTAGTGCTTTGTGTATCTTAATTAACTTAATGCCCATCAATTAGCAGGTATTGTTCCCAACCTAAAAAGCAAATTTCAGTAAACTGTGCATATAAATGCTAGGTTATGAAGTAGTTCTTTCCAACCTCATTGTATTGACTTTAATACTGTTGATGGTGATGATAATAGAGTATAATAATTTATTTTTTGTACACTATGTAACAGGTACAGTGCCTTTTCAACTTAATAACAAATCAATGAGGGAAAAATTAAGACTCGATGTTGCAGCTGTAAAGACTGAAGCAAAAACGTTATTTAACCTTTCATAAAGATTATAAACATTATAAGAAATATTTTGGGGAATTTGAACCCAGTTTCCCTATACTTTTTCTATTATTCCATGTTGCCTCTTCAAAAGCAAGATTAACAGATGTAAATGAAGAAAATGATAAAGACAATGAAAGTTAATCTAAAATCTATTGTTTTAGAACACTTAAAATGGATTCTTTTAATTGTAATATAACAGGTAATGGTTTATGTGGTAAGGCATTTGGAACTGAGCGATCACAGGTCATTAGGAAATTGGGGTTCAAATGATGTTCTCTTGAATGAGTATGGAAAAACATGTACCCTAAAAGATCTTATATTTGGGATTAAGAGCAATGTACATGCCATAAGAACTATTAAATAATTTGATCACATTTTTGAAAATGAGATATTATTTTATAGTGCATGGATGCTGTGGTTTGTGGTGTGTATCTTTGGAATTTTTGCTGGGCACAGAGACCAAAACTTGCTAATTTGATGGCTTTAATGACCTACTTGGGGGACAGGGAGTGTTGGTTAAATATTTTATTAGCAAGCAGTCTTGGCTAGCTGTGGAAATTTCAGGAGCTTTGGAACCAAATATGTGTGCAAATACTATTTACAAGATATGTAGCTTTAGAAAATTTACTAAATCTCTCAGACTTCAGGTTCTTTGAATGATACTCAATGTATGGCAGTAATAGCTCATATTTAAAATGTCAGGCATATAGGAAACTTTCAATCATATTAGCTCTATTCTTTCCAGCTCCCTCCACTACTTGTTTGATCTATGTTGCTTCCAGGCTCTGAAAGGATCTCTATTTTTTTCTCCTCTCTCCAGTTACAGATGAATCTTTCTTAACATTTTAGTAATATATTCATATATGTGATTATCATGGAAAATATGAAAACATTTATGTCAGTAGGTAGTCAGTTTGGTTTCTAACTTGCACACTATTCCTGATAACTTCAATAGAATTAACTTGTTCCACCCTATTAAATGGAAGAGGGAAGGAGAAATGCTTATCCCATATTTATAGTTGACAGAGCAGAAACAAAAAGTAAAATGAGGAGGGGAGAGGGAAAGAGGGAGGGAGGAAGGGAGTGCGGCGGGGAGATAGAGGGTGATCAAGCAAGCACGTGGTATTGAGATTGATTGGGAGAGAGAAAGAGATCTACATGCTGACCAGGAGCAATTCCCATTATTGAACAAAAAGCAAGAAGTGTGACTGGGAAGCTTCTGGGACTTAATTTCAGTAGAAAAAAACAATTGCAGAGGAAAAAGCACAGAAAACTCTTAAAATATACATAGTATGGATAAGAACTCCTCATTTAGATAAACTGAGTAATTAATGACTGAAACAAAAACCAAGATCATCATCTGTGAAACAGCTTATTTCAAACAATTAATTAGTCTCTGTCATATGGTTGAACACAGACCAATTGTACAGAGAGACTGCTCTGGAGCACTTTTGAACAGAAGAACTTGTGCGGAAACTGACATTCCATCTCTGAGAGAAATCATTGAAGATATTTCGGTGAAGGATTAACAAAACTGCCCTAGTTTTCAATGTATATTTTCATGTTATTGAAATATTATATTAATATCTAACAACTTTCTTCAATAAATTGGGCAAGTTTGTTTCTATTTATCTATCTGTCTATCTATCTATCTATCTATCTATCTATCTATCTATCTATCTATCATCTTTTTAAGAGCTAGGGTCTCACTCTGTCTCCTAGGCTGGAGTGCAGCGGTATGACCTTAGCTCACTGTAGCCTCAGACTCCTCAGTTAATGTGATCCTCCCACCCTAGCCTCCCGAGTAGCTAGGACTATGGGCGCATGCCACCACGACAGAACAGTGTCTGTATTTTTTTTTTTTTTTTTTTTTTTTGTAGAGACAGCGTCTTGCTATGTTGCCCAGGCTGGTCTCAAACTCCTGGGCTCAACTGATCTTCCTACCTCAGCCTCCCAAACTGTTGGAATAACAGGCATAAGCCATTGTGCCCAGCCTATATTTAAAATTTGCTTAATTTAGAAAACTCTATTTGCTTGAATGTTATGACCGTCTGACTTTAAAATAAATTCTACTATCAAAAAGCTACAAGTGTGGGTCAGGGCAGTTCACACCTGTAATCTCAGCAGTTTGGGAAGCTGAGGTGGAAGGATCACTTGAGCTGGGGAGTTCAAGACCCGCCTGGGCAACACAGTGAGATCCCCTTTCTACAAAAAGAATAAAAAATAGCTGGGCGTGGTGGGGGGCTGAGGTAGGAGGATCACTTGGGCCCGGGAAGTTGAGGCTGCAATAAGCCTTGATTGTGCCGCTATACTTCAGAGTGAAACCCTGTCTCAAAAACAACAACAATAACAACAACAAAAAAACACTAAAAAGCTGCAGGCAGCTACCCTAAACTATCAAAAATATCAACAGATAACCTATAATCAAGAGCCTTTGAATCTTTTGAATTCCAGAAAAAAAAATTCTTGGAGATAAAAGCCATTTATTAATAGCTAATATTATGATAATTTTATATGCAGAAAATCTAAATGAGATTGGGAATACAGCTAAGCTCTTCTGAGCACTCACTTTGTATTAGGCATTATGATAGTGTATTATAGGTTATCCTATTAAATTGATTAGGTGACCTCATTGCCAATGGCAGGAGAAAGTCATGTCAATGTGACCGCAAGGAATTGGTTATTCTTATTTTTCAACTTTTATTTTATATTCAGGAGGAACATATGCAGGTTTGTTACCTGGGTATATTGCCTGATGCTGAGGTTTGGGGTTGAATGATTCTGTCATCCAGGTACTGAGCATAGTACCCAAAGGACTGCCATGTTCTTAGTATTTCTTATTACTTTAAAAATTCTTTACTCAAATGCTGATCTCTAGCTCCAGATTTCAGGAGTACTTTTGTTTGGCTGCATAAAGACAAGACTATGCCAGGAATAGATTAGATGCTATTACCCGTTTTGGAAATTCGTATACCAGATATATTTTCTTGATGCTCATGCGTAACTTCCATTAGTGTTAATGAGAGTTGCACTCATGCATGGTGTGGAGAATAGATCCATTACCTCTAAAGGGCAGTTTCCGTTTTAATATGTTGCTCAACTTTTATTACATGTTTTCTTTTTGTTTATATTACAGACTCACTGCTTTATTTATAGAAAGGGGTATATAACTGCAGGATTAAACACCTTTGCTGGAAATTTCTTCAGAACAGTTTTTAAGCCATGATGGTGTGGAACTGTCACAACTACTTTTTGAAGTCTCTCTTCTTGTAAAACTGTTAACATTCTGGATGCATTTGAATCCAATAAAATAATTTAGATTTAAATTAGACAATCACTGCAGTAGTTACTGAATCAATTGTTCATATTCACCAGTATTTTCCAATGTACAAAAAGTAGTTTCCCCAGCAACTTAGGCTGATGTTTGAGTAGAAGGGAAAATAAGCTATTCATTAAAACTTAGGTCTTTCTATAATGTTGGGCCAAGTTGTATAGTCACAAAATATTTTGGATTTTTATTTTATTTTATTTTATTTTATTTTATTTTGACAGGGTCTGGCTCTGTTACCCAGGCTGGAGTGCAGTGGTGTGATCTTGGCTCACTGTAACCTCCACCTCACAGGCTCAAGCCATCTTCCCACCTCAGCCTTCCAAGTACCTGGGACTGCAGATGTGTGCCACCAGGCCCGGCTAATTTTTGTATTTTTTGTAAAGATGGGGTTTCGCCATGGTGCCCAGGCTGATCTTGAACTCCTGAGGTCAAGAAATCTGCCCACCTCAGCCCCACAAAATTTTGGGATTACAGGCGTGAGCCACTGCACCCAGATGAAAATATTTTGTGTTTCTAAAATGTAGTTTAAATCTTAAAAGAAAAGAAAGAGAGAAAAGAAAGGAATTGTAATGTTTTTGACAATTGTTATAAGGACAGGTTTAAATAATAGCAGAAAATAATCGTAAAGATTGTACAATTATATCCTATATTCCCCACTTCCATATGGATTTCCTCTTAGATATTTCTTCATCACTGCTATGGATGATGAAATGAACCAGCCTTCAACAAGACAATTATTTATTGATATAAACCATAAAATGTTAATACTTTACTGTCTCATGTGGTAAAGAATACTATGTTGAATCAATAAAGTACCACTTACACACAACATTCCTTCCATGTTACTTTGTTGTAAAATATTAATAAAACAGCTTTTGATGTTTATCATTGCTTTATAATAATGAATGTATAAATGATATTTCCATTTAAACAATTAGAGCTTGGAAAATAATGAATCTCTACTGATAAACCTCCCAAAACTGTTCCCTTTTTAGTTGTCCTCTGATGAAAACATGGCAGATGTATTCCCGTTGCTTCAACCCACTCCTTGAAGACGTCGTGATTCTTTCACTCACGACCTTCTGCTAATATGTCAAAGGGCATTAAATCTTATATGACTGTGAGCTCTAAATCCAATATGACTGTTTTCCTTTTAAGAAGAGGAAAACTTGGAAATAGACACAGACACATTAGGGAGAAGGCCATGGGAAGACAGAGGCAGGGACTGGCATGACGTATTTATAAACCAAGGAATGTCTGATATTGCTGGCAACCATAGAAGAAGCAAGGAAGAATTTTTTCCAGAGACCTCAGTGGAACCATGGCCCTGCCTACACCTTTTTTTCTGATTTCTAGCCTCTAAAACTATGAAAGAATACATTAATGTTGTTTTAGCCACTCAGTTTCTTTTTTTTTTTTTACCATAGCCCTAGAAATCTAATATACCTGTTAAGGTGGTGTATGCCAAATTTCTCTACTGTAAAGCTACTCCCTTATTGAAAGAGCTACTGTAAAGCTATTCCCTTATTTTCAAACAAATCACTACATCCAGTCCACATTCAAGGGGAAGGAAATTAAACTTTATCATCTAGAGGAAGGAGTGTCAAATAATTTGTGGACACATGGTAAAACCACCACAATAACTAATAAACGCTTTTGGGAAATATGTCAAGTCTTTGCAAATATTCTGCTTCTCTTAAAAGGTTTGCTCAGTAATTTTAGTATTCATCCGTGGATTTTGCCTGCAACAGTTATTAGTGTAGTGTTCTACTGGTGATTTTCTATTTCCCTTATTCCTTCTTTATTCACTAATTGGAATTATTCTCTAAAGAGATTGTTCATTTTCCCTATTTATTTATTCAATTATGTATAGCAGAATGGATATATAAATATATATTGTATTCTTTGGATTTATAATTCAATATGATCTTCATTTATTGTACTTACAGAAGTGGTTCCAGCTTTGATCACTGGGAACTCTTAATGTTTCACTTCCGTGCCCCTTTTACATAGACTGTCTTCTCTTCTCCTTTTCTTGAGCACATTCTAACTTTCTCTTACTACGAGATACTCTGGGCTTATCATGCATTTCCTCAGCTCCAGTCGTAGAATCATAACTGATGTATTGTACGCATATCTATATTATGAAACCTATCTATCTTTAGACATTGTAGAATAAACGTAAGTTCTCACTGATACCTCTGAAGCATATTCAGCACCACAAGGCTCATTCTAGTCTTTCTTCCTTCCTTGTTTGTAACATTTATCTCTGGCAGAGAGAAACTGGGTCCCATTATGTACAATTTATTTAGCTATATGTTCAACTCTAGATACATGTAAAGTAGTTTTAGAATTGCTAATTCATATTAGCAATTCAAAGTTCGTGAGGAACAAATTTACCAACAAGAGAATAGTTGTGTACTGTTCTTTTTGTCTTTAGCCTTACAATATCCAGTCAATGCTGTCCTAAAGTTATTTAGGTCAGCTCCTTTCCCCCTCCATGCCCTCCAGTAAAGCTGTCATATGCATGTAATTTAATAAGACTTGTCACAGTCTACATTCCATCCTGTGATCCCCTGACATCCTTGTTGATTCTTTTAAATTTACAAACAGTAAAGTTCAATCTTTGTTGCATATAATTATATGTTTTGACAAATGCATAGAGTCATGTATCTACCACCCCAGTACTATGTAGGAAAGTTTCATCATCCCAAAAAGTCCCTTCTGCAGGCCCCTTTGTAGGCAACTGTTTCTTTTACTCCCAACCTCTGGTGCCACTGATCAACATAATCATACAATGTGTATCCTTTTGTTCTAACTTCTGTTGCTTAATGCAACATATTAAAAATTATCAATGTTATGTGAATCAATAACATTTATTTTTATTGCTGAGCACTGTTTCATTGTATGGATGTGGCACCATTTACTCATTGAAGTACATCTGTGTAAATAATAGAAGTGGGATTGTTGGGTCATATGGTAAGTATGTATTTGACTTTATAAAAAATTACCTGTTTTCCAAAATGACTGTACCAATTTTGCATTTCCACCATCAGTGAACAAGGATCTCTGTTTCTTACATCCTAACCAGCATTTGATATTGTCAGGTTTTCCCTCCCTCCGCCCCTCCTTTCCTTCCTTCCTTCCTTCCTTCCTTCTTTCCTTCCTTCCTTCCTTCCTTCCTCACTTCCTTCCTTCCATTCCAATAGATTTCTAGAGTATCACATGTGGCTTTATTTTTCCATTTCTCTAATGACTGATGTGCCGAGTGTCATTTCATTTGCTTATTTGCTATCCATATATCTTTTTTGGAGATATGTCTGTTCAGATCTTTTGCCTATTTTATCTTTTTTAGAGATGAGATCTCACTATGTTGCCCAGGCTGCAGTGTTATGATTATTCACAGGTGATATTATAAGCACTCTAGTCCTGAATTCTTGGACTCAAGTATCTACCTGCCCCAACCTCCTGAATAGCTGTGACTATAGGCCCTTGCAACTGTGCCTAGCTTGTGCCTATTTTTTTTTTAAACAGGGGTGTTCATTTCCTAGTTGTTGAACTTCAACAGTTTTGTGTATATTGTGGTTACAAGTCCTTTATCAGGTGTGATTTTGTTGTTTTTTTCTAAAAACATTATCAAACTAAAGGTTTATGTGGATTTTCATTTATTTTTACCTCTAGACTTCTTGGTTTTATATTTTACATTTAGATCATTTATCTTTTTGGAATTAATTTTTACAAAAGATGTGAGTTATGTATCAAGATTTGTTATTTTGCATATGGGCATCCAATTGTTCTAGCACCATTTATTGAAAAGACTATTCTTTCTCTATTGGATATCTGTTCCACCTTTGTAAAAAAGCAAACTACATTGATTAGGTATATTTCTGGGCTCTCTATTCTGATCCATCAGTCTATGTCTCTGTCTAACTTTATGTTAACACATGCTGCCTTTCTGCCTTTTTAACTGTAGATTTACACTAAGTGTTAAACCAGATAGTGTGAGTTCTTCAACTGTGTTCTTCATTTTCATAACTAGTTTGGCTGTTCTTATTCTTATGGACTTTTTATATAATTTTTAGAAACACATTGTGGATATACTAGCCATGATTTTGGATTGAGATTATTTTGAATCCACTAATTAAATTGGGAGAATTGATATTTCAAAAATATTCAGTCTTCTGTTCTGCAGAAGTGGTACATCTCTTCATTCATTTCTTTCATCAGTGTTTTGTAGTTTGCAGCATACAGATTTTACAAATATTTTATTAGAATATTTTTGGTGAGTTCTGAAATATATATATTTATATATGCACACACACTATATATAACATTTACATAGATATATGTATGTATATAACATATACAGTGTATATATAAAAATAGAGAAAGAGAGTATGGGATATATATATATCACACATTGTATGGGATATATGTATATCCTATAATATATACTCTTTTTGCTTTACACTTATATTTTAGAACAATTAATATAAAAACTTAATTTAATTGGCTTTATTTATGCCATTACTGACATTTTAGGTTAGGTTTCTGACATATTTTTTTCCTCAACGAACTTCCTTAAACATTGAATAGATACTGTGGCATTAAATCCTGCCAGATTTTCTAGATCTGGAAAAGCTTTAACTTCTTTTCATTATTGAAGGTGGTTTTACTGAATATTAAATTTTGGTTGGAAAGTTGTTTTACTTTAAGCACTTTAAATATGTCATTGCATTGTTTTTTATGATTGCATGCTTTTTTTTTCTTTTCTTTTCCCTTTTTTAGAGGCAGGGTCTTGCTCTGTCAACCAGGCTGGAGTGCAGTGGCGGGATTGTAGCTTACTGCAGTCTCCAACTCCTGGACTAAAGTGATCCTCTCACCTCAGCCTCCTGAGTAGCTGAAACTATAGGCTCTTGCCACCTCAGCTGGCTAATTTCTTAAAGATTTCTTTTAGACACGTGGTCTCACTATGTTGCCCAGACTGATCTCAAAGTCCTGGCCTCAAGTGATCTTCCTGCCTCAGCTTCTCAAAAAATTGGGGTTACAGGCATGAGCCACTGCATCCAGCCTATTTTTGGGGTTTCTGAAAATAATTCTGCTATAATTGTTATTCTAGTCCCTCTACAGGTAATGTATATCTTATTCTTTGGCTTTCCTAAAGATCTTTGTTTTTGGTTTTAGTGGTTTCAATATTACACACGCTCAGGTTTTTGTTGTTATTGTTTGTTTGGTTTGGTTTTGTTGTTGTTATTCTGTTTTGTTATTTAACCAGCCTGTTGTCTAAATTCTTGGATCTGTCATTTGGTATCTGCCATTAATTTTGAAAAAAAAAATTGGCCATTATTTCTTTAAATATTTTTTTTCTACTCATTCTTTCTCTTCTCTCTTTCCATGTTACCAGTTACACAGATATATTATAGCATTTAATATTATCCCATAATTCATGGATGCTCTCTTCTTTCTTTTTTTTTCTTCTCTCTTTACACTCCCCACATTTATTTCTTTTTCCATTTCAGTTGAGGTGATTTGTTCTGACCTATCTTCAAGTTCCCATTTTCCTTGAAAGTTTCAAGTCTTTTTCTATTGTCCATTTTTATTTTATTTTTCTTTTAAACTTTATCTCCACATTGAAATAACCTGTCTGATCATGCATGATGTTTACCTTTTTATTAGATCCTCTAACATATTCATTATAATTATTTTAAATTCAAATTCTCATTGTTTTACTATTTGTGTCACACGTTACTCTGATTCTAATGAAAGTTTTGTCTTATCAGATTGAGTTTTCCTTCCCATGTTGTATGATTTAAAATTTTGTTTGAAATTTGTAAGTGTTGTAATTGACAGCAGATAATGTAAATATTTTTTCTGTCTGTCAATATATATGACTCTTTTCTGCTAGGACTTTAGTGTGGGGGTTTTTGTTAATGTTGCTGGATTTAATATTTGTTTTTGCTGGGGTTACCTCAGTGCACCACCAGCTTCATATTCTTTTAATGATGCCTTGTGTTTTTGGTGTGGCCTTGTATTTAAGAAGGTAGTTCTCAATGCGCATTTCCTACTTGGCTTCGGGATTTCCCTTTGCAGTGCTTCCCAGATAGCATCTTTGTTTTGGAGCTCTCCCAGTTGTATTCCAATGTAATGATTGCCTGACATGTTGGTATGGTGGTGAGTGGTGGGGATGGAGACCTTTTTTGCATTTGTGGTTGAAAGCTGCAACTTCCCCTCCTACACATGTAGCATATAGCCTACCCTATCCTTAAAGATAGAGCTTTATGGCTTAGCTATTTTTTCTCCACCTGCACTGTAGTTCCATGAGTGCCCCAAGGTGACAATTTTTTTCTTTTGCTCTTTAATGTGCAGATGTAGGCTTTCATTTTATAGGGTTGATAGAAGAGATGATTTTGAATGGAGTTTCAGCAGTAGCTGCTGTTACCCTCAGCCAGAACCACAAGGAAGTCTTTCTCAGGATCATTCCTAATGTTCTTTGTGAGGGCCTGGTGGGTTTAATGAAAAATAAGGCTACAAAAATAGTCCCCTCCCCCAACTCGACCTCCACTATCTCTAAGATCCTTAGGGTTTCTTAATTTCATGCTAGCCACACATGGCCTTTAGCAACTTGTTAAAACTTTTTTTTTCATACATTTTTATAGCAGTTTATTTGGTGCCTGGTGTTATCTGCTCCTGTAAGCAATTGAACAGGTTCTGGATCTCCCCACATTTTGGATTTGTTGTTTGCCTCATAATCTTAAGTCTATGATAAGCCCAAGAAAAAATTTTAATTTCCTTTTTCCTGGTTTTTTTTTTGGTTTTTTTTTTCTGCTTGTTATTGTAGGGGTGATGCTCTTTATATCTCTCATCATCTCTGAACTTAAACTGGAAGTTTCTACTTATTTCTTTTTAACTGAGATATAATTCACAGACCATTATATTAATCAATTTAAAGTATACAGTACAATGATTTTTAGTGTATATACAAAATTGTGCAACCTTGAGCACTATTAAATTATAAACATTCTCATCTGCCCTAAAAGAATGCCATATGCATTAGTAGTTATTCCGCCTTCCCCAGTCCCTCCATTTACTGATAAACACTAATTTATTTTTTATAAATTTATTTAGCCTGGATAATTCATGGAAATGAAATTATATAATATTTGGCATTTTTGGGTTGTCTTCTTTCACTTAGTATAATGCTTTCAAGGTGTATGCATATTATAGTACTTCATTTTATTTAATGCTGAATAATGTTCCATTGTATAAATCCACATTTTGTTTACCAATTCACTAGTTGACCTTTTCTGCATTTGGATTGTTTCCATTTTTTGGCTATTATAAATAATGCTGCTATGAACACTCATATGAAAGCTTTTTTATGGGCATATGTATTCAATTTTTTGAGCATACGTCTAAGGCTGGAATTGGCATGTCCTATGGTAACTCTACATGTAATCTTTCGAGAAACTCCCCAACGGTTTTCCAAAGTTATTACAGCATTTTATATTCTCATCAGCAATTTATTTGGATTCCAATATATCCACATCTTTATCACATCTTTATCAACACTCGTCTGTCATTTTTATTATAGTCATCTTACTAGATGTGAAGTGGTACCTCATTTTAGTTTTGATTTGTATTTTCTCAAAGACTAATGAGGCTATGTCTCATTTTATGTGCATATTAGCCATTTCTGTATTTCTTTATGGAAAATGTCTATTCAAATATTTTGCCCAGTTTTTAAATTGGGTTATTTGACTTTATTCTTGAATTGTAATGATTTTTTAATATACTCTGGACAATAGACCATCATAATATATATATATTATTTGCAAAGGTTTTTTTTTCCCATTCTAGGTGCTGTCTTTACTTTCTTAATAGCATCTTTTGAAGAACAAAGTTTTTAAATTTGGATAAAATGTAATTTATTTTTTCTTTGGTTTTGTCATTGCATCTAAGAATATCATTGCATAATCAAAGGCCACAAAGATTTACACTTGTTTGTTTTTTCTACTAGTTAAATCATTTTAGCTTTTACATTTAGGTCTTTGATCCATTTTGAGTTAATTTTTGTATTTTCTTTGAGGAAGGTGTCCAATTTCACAATTTTCTGTGTGGCTATTTAGTTGTCCCAGCATCATTTGCTGGAAAAGCAAAACAAAACTATTTTTTCTCCTTTGAATTTGCTTTATAGAAAATTAGTTTATCATAAATGTATAGACTTATTTCCAAATCTTTAATTTTATTCCATTGATCTATATGTATATACTTATGTTAATATCACATAATATGGTTTGGCCGTGTCCCTATCCAAATATCATCTTGAATTATAGTTCCCATAATTCCCATGTGTGGTGGGAGGTACCTGGTTGGAAGTAATGGAATCATGAGGGAAGTTTCCCCCATGCTATTATCATGATAGTGTTTAAGTTCTCATGAGATCTCATGGTTTTATAAGGGGCTTCCCCTTCACTAAGGGCTCCTTCTCTCTCCTGCCACTTTGTGAAGAGGTGCCTTCTGCCAAGGTTACAAGTTTGCTGAGGCCTCTCCAGCCATGTGGAATTGTGAGTCAATTAACTTCTTTCCTTTATGAATTACTCAGTCTTGGGTATTTCTTCATAGCAGTGTGAAAACAGAATAATACAGTAAATGGTACTGGTAGAAAGGGATGCTATCTTAAGTATACCCAAAAATGTGGAAGCAACTTTGGAACTGGGTAACATTCGGAGGTTGGAACAGTTTGGAGGACTCAGAAGAAGACAGGAAAATGTGAGAAAGTTTAGAGCTTCCTAGAAATCTGGAGGGCTCAGAAGACAGGAACAAAGTGGGAAAGTTGGATACTTCCTAGAGACTTGCTGAATGGCTTTGACCAAAATGTTGATAGTGATATGGACAATAAAGTCCAGGCTAAGGTGGTGTCAGATGGAGATAAGGAACTTGTTGGTAACTGGAATAAAGGTGACCCTTGCTATCCTTTAACAAACAGACTGACAGCATTTTGCCCTGCCCTAGAGATCTGTGGAAATTTGAACTTGAGAGAGATGATTTAGGGTACTTGGGGGAAGAAATTTCTAAGCATCAAAGCATTCAAGAGGAAGCAGAGCATAAAACAAAGTAAGATGGTTGTAAGGGATGGTCAAGAATATACTTCAGGAGCTGGCTCCGAGGCTGGCTGGCTCCGCAGGTCCGCTGACGTTGCCGCCCAGATGGCCTCCAGGCTAACCCTGCTGACCCTCCTTCTGCTGCTACTGGCTGGGGATAGAGCCTCCTCAAATCCAAATGCTACCAGCTCCAGCTCCCAGGATCCAGAGAGTTTGCAAGACAGAGGTGAAGGGAAGGTCGCAACAACAGTTATCTCCAAGATGCTATTCGTTGAACCCATCCTGGAGGTTTCCAGCTTGCCGACAACCAACTCAACAACCAATTCAGCCACCAAAATAACAGCTAATACCACTGATGAACCCACCATACAACCCACCACCCAACCCACCATCCAACCCACCCAACCAACTACCCAGCTCCCAACAGATTCTCCTACCCAGCCCACTACTGGGTCCTTCTGCCCAGGACCTGTTACTCTCTGCTCTGACTTGGAGAGTCATTCAACAGAGGCCATGTTGGGGGATGCTTTGGTAGATTTCTCCCTGAAGCTCTACCACGCCTTCTCAGCAATGAAGAAGGTGAAGACCAACATGGCCTTTTCCCCATTCAGCATCGCCAGCCTCCTTACCCAGGTCCTGCTCGGGGCTGGGGAGAACACCAAAACAAACCTGGAGAGCATCCTCTCTTACCCCAAGGACTTCACCTGTGTCCACCAGGCCCTGAAGGGCTTCACGACCAAAGGTGTCACCTCAGTCTCTCAGATCTTCCACAGCCCAGACCTGGCCATAAGGGACACCTTTGTGAATGCCTCTCGGACCCTGTACAGCAGCAGCCCCAGAGTCCTAAGCAACAACAGTGATGCCAACTTGGAGCTCATCAACACCTGGGTGGCCAAGAACACCAACAACAAGATCAGCCGGCTGCTAGACAGCCTGCCCTCCGATACCCGCCTTGTCCTCCTCAATGCTATCTACCTGAGTGCCAAGTGGAAGACAACATTTGATCCCAAGAAAACCAGAATGGAACCCTTTCACTTCAAAAACTCAGTTATAAAAGTGCCCATGATGAATAGCAAGAAGTACCCTGTGGCCCATTTCATTGACCAAACTTTGAAAGCCAAGGTGGGGCAGCTGCAGCTCTCCCACAATCTGAGTTTGGTGATCCTGGTACCCCAGAACCTGAAACATCGTCTTGAAGACATGGAACAGGCTCTCAGCCCTTCTGTTTTCAAGGCCATCATGAAGAAACTGGAGATGTCCAAGTTCCAGCCCACTCTCCTAACACTACCCCGCATCAAAGTGACGACCAGCCAGGATATGCTGTCAATCATGGAGAAATTGGAATTCTTCGATTTTTCTTATGACCTTAACCTGTGTGGGCTGACAGAGGACCCAGATCTTCAGGTTTCTGCGATGCAGCACCAGACAGTGCTGGAACTGACAGAGACTGGGGTGGAGGCGGCTGCAGCCTCCGCCATTTCTGTGGCCCGCACCCTGCTGATCTTTGAAGTGCAGCAGCCCTTCCTCTTTGTGCTCTGGGACCAGCAGCACAAGTTCCCTGTCTTCATGGGGCGAGTATATGACCCCAGGGCCTGAGACCTGCAGGATCAGGTTAGGGCGAGCGCTATCTCTCCAGCCTCAGCTCTCAGTTGCAGCCCTGCTGCTGCCTGCCTGGACTTGGCCCCTGCCACCTCCTGCCTCAGGTGTCCGCTATCCACCAAAAGGGCTCCCTGAGGGTCTGGGCAAGGGACCTGCTTCTATTAGCCCTTCTCCATGGCCCTGCCATGCTCTCCAAACCACTTTTTGCAGCTTTCTCTAGTTCAAGTTCACCAGACTCTATAAATAAAACCTGACAGACCATGAAAAAAAAAAAAAAAAAAAAAAAAAGAATATACTTCAGCTAGAGCAACGGTTTCCAAATGCTTATGGATCACTGGTTCCACTGTGAAAAATTATCTTTTCCAGCATCAAAATATGGTATACTAAGTGACTTTTTTATCAGAAATTATATTTTTCTTGCTTTTGGTGTTATGATGTTTAGTGTTTCTTGTTTAATGTTATGATTTTAATTGCAAAATCATATTTATGTTGAAATAGCATATTTTAATTTCATGATATTTTCAGCGCTTATCGGTTTAATATATTTTTATTTTCTCTTCTAAGTGGCCTAAAATCTTCAAATTCTGGAATCTATTCTTTAAATAATCTCTGTATCAGTCAAGGCTCTTAGTTGTATGAAACAGAAAATAACTCTGGATAATTGAAAGAGAGAAAGAATTCATTAGAAAGATACTGGACAGTTCATTAACTCTCTAGGAGGGGGTTAGAAAACTATGGCAGGGAGCTTCCATTGTCACTCTGCTGGTCACATATTGTAATTAGAGTCTACACCACAGGAAGTTTCCAGAAAGACTCTCATAGTCACATTTTGAGAATACGAATATGCCACCATATTATTGTGTTAAAAGCTGGAGCTTACAATGGAAACTTTTTAAAGCTCCAGTTTAGTTTAAAGCTCTTTGTGATCATTCAATTAAATTAGACAAATGTGCATTGACCACCCACTATGGGCACTTGGCTAGGCTCCGATCATGAGCTGTGCTATGTTTGACTTGGCTTCCAAACAACTTAGACATATTAAATGTGTTTCCTTGCCTACCATTGAATGAGGAAGGGGAACTCTCCAACTTTGTTGGGTTTTGATATTAAACAGCACATCCCTGAGAGCCCTGATGCACCTGATATATACAGAGAGAACAGGAAAAAGGATAATTATAATCAGACTTCTACTGGCTGTGCTTAAGATCAACGAATCAGTGGAGTGCCAATCAGTGCATTTCTGCAGAAGCTTGAGACGGGAGCTTCCCTTTTCTCATAGCAAGATTACTGGTTTGTGGGAAACAAACAACCCTTGCATGTCTTTCCAACCTCTAGTGTCCCCAGTTCAAAATAAAGCAAAAAATAAAAAACACACACACACAACAAACAGGAAGTGCAAAAGTGGTCTCCTGTGGTGTTAAATATAAGGAATGTGTTTAAGATGTTGCACTTAGGAGTTCTTCGTAGTCGGCAGACAAACCAGCTAATGCAGTGAAACAATCAACACATAAATTTGTTTACGTGTTATGGTAAAGGTCTTAGGCAAGAAGCATTGTGTGCTGATGGCAAACTTACTTTGTATTTCATGTTATGTACACAGTTTTTTTGTGGTTCCTGAGACTACCTTTGTCCATGTCAAAATAAAATCTCTCTTGGTAGTGTTAATATAAACTCTTAGTCATGGGAACACAAAATGTCTGAGAGAGTTATAGTGGTTTATTTTTATATGATATGCAGTGTAACAAAGTTCAGGCTTATTATTTTTAGTAAGTAGCACTGTTAGGTTAAATTCATTTTGTTATCATACACAAATACTTAAAAAGTAAAATTAATTCTTGACTTTTTAGATGCAATAATTTTAAGATATTCTAAAGTTAAGCAATTTTTAATATGCAGTAAAATTAACTTAGAGGGAGTTATTTAGAGAAAATGTGAATATTTTCTTACTGAGTGCATTTGGGGTAGAAAAAATAAGTTTTAGGATATGTTTTCCATTGGTATATGTACAAGTACATATGAGGGTGTGTGCCTGTGCATGCGTGCATCTATGGTAGAGTAGTGATGACAAGATGCTTTTTTAAAAATAAAAGATTAAAGGCCCTTAGTAAGTGTACTAGTTACTTATTGCTGCATAACAAATTACCCCAATTAACTAATTAAACAAGAAACATTTATTATCTCACAGAGTTGAGAGGGTCAGGAATCTGGGGCAGTTTAGTCTGGTGATTCTGGCAGTGAGTCTCTCCGGAGGTTACAATCAAGATGTCAGCTGGGCTTATGTTCATCTGAAGGCTTGGCAAGGCCTGGAGAATTTACTTCCAAAATAGCTCATTCGACATAGCTGCTGTCTGTTGTCTTCACTGGCTGTTGGCGGAGGCTTCACTTTCTCTCCATATGGACCTCTTTATAGTACTGCATGAGTGTCCTTGAAACATGGCAGCTAGGTTCTCACAAACTAAGCAATCCAAGAATCCGAGTAACAAAGATGCCACAATGTCCTTTATCATCTAGTCTTGATAGTCACACTCAATATTCTCAATATTCTATTGAATACATAAATGAGATCTATCCAATGTGGTGGGAGCTAGGTAGGCCATGACAACGAAGGAGTTGGGATCCTGTGGGGCCACCTTGGAAGCCAATATGTTATAGCAAGCATAAAGGTTTTAACAGAGGCTTAAGAGCCTTTCATCTTGCCAGGTTATCTATTTTCGCCTAGAGTTAAGATGCTGTGTTGGTGTATTAGTCAGGGTTCCCTAGAGGGACAGAACTAACAGGATATATATATATATATAAAGGGGAATTTATTGTATATTCATTTACACAGTCACAAGGTCCCACAATAGGCTGTCTGCAAGCTTGAGGAGCAAGGAGAGCCAATTCAAGTCTCAAAACTGAAGAACTTGGAGTCCAATGTTTGAGGACAGGAAGCATCCAGCATGGGAGAAAGATGTAGGCTGGGAGCCCAGGCCAGTCTCACCTTTTCACTGTCTTCTTCCTGCTTTATGTTCACTGGCAGCTGATTAGATTGTGCCTACCAGGTTAAGGGTGGGTCTGCCTTCCCCAGCCCACTGACTCAAATGTTAATCTCCTTTGGCAACACCCACACAGACACACCCAGGATCAATACTTTGCATCGTGCAATCCAATCAAGTTGACAGTATTAACCATCACAGTTGGTGTATTGGATCTTATTGTTTTGCTGAAAAAAAAAAAAGAAATAATCAGTTCTAAACCAGGCTAGGTTACACAACTGATCAAATTGCACTGTTGAAATGAATGGCATATAGCTCTGATTTCCTCAAATTATAAAATAATTCTTTATCATCTGTGAAAAACAATGTTGTCAAACATTCACATGATTGAGGCTTTTTTAAATATATAAGATTGTTGAAACTACAGGACATAATGTCTATCTCTTGATATATCTTTAGTAGTTTTTTAAAAATAACTATGTAATTTTCTAATAAATATGTATTAATCAAAAAAGAAAATCTAAGCAACAGAAAGAACTGAGTGTTACATACCAGAAAGCTGTACTTTTATTTGTGATGCTCACAGCTGAAAGATATAACTAGTTAGTTGTCCAACTAGTTGATCATTGTTATAATTTTAGAGTAGAAACAAAGAACAAAACTGATAAAACTATTTGCTGTGCTTAAATTTGCATTCATTAAATTTGGGGATGATTTCTTTTTATTCTTTTTATTCTCAAGTGTATACATTTTATTCCAAATGAGTAAAAAACAAAACAAACATACCTTTATTACTAAAGTTTTCCCACATAATAGGTTCTCTTTTAGTTATAAATATTTATAATTTTCAATTTTCCCGATTAGTTTTTAGTACATTTAGAGCCATTGCCACCCATAAAAATGGTCTTAACAAAATATTATATTAAAATATTGGGGAATGACACACTAGATTTAATACCTGGGTGATTAAGTAATCTGTATGGCAAACCCCCACGACACAAGGTAACCTATGTAACAAACCTACACATGTACCCCCTAACATAAAAGTTCTAAATAAATAAGTTAATTAATTAAATAAGTAAGTAAAGGAATAGGTGCGACATCTGAAGAAATTTTTTAAAACGTTTGATTTCAGAATTTTATAATAGTCCTTCATTTGGGGAGGGGTGTAGATATCTGAGATTCAGGGTAAAAGGGTTTTAAATAGTGAGCAGCTGACCCACAGCTAGCTAGAATGAACAATTTCTGGCTCAGTTGAGTTTTTACTCCTCTATTAGGGGTATTATTTATTTCTTCTTATCATACAAGCAATTTTTATATTGGGCTTATATAGAGATTCAGGATAACCAAGATTGAAGATACGTTTTTATTCAGTGAAGACACTATTTCTTGGACTTACATTGTTCATGTCCCATTTCTTAATACATGCTGGATTTTATTTGATGTATCCAATTTATCAATAATACATAGAAATATGTGGCCTTGTTATTTACACTGAACCAAAAATGCCAACAAACATTGACAAATATATTAATTTAACTCTTGCAAGTACACTCATAAATTCCTCTTACCACTCAATACCTCCGCCATCTAATTTAGTTTTGCTGCAAGAATCCACCATGCAGAATACCTTTATATTTAAAAAGAATAGCAACTTTTTGCCAGATCTTTCTATTGTAAAAAGTAACTAGAGGATAGGTGTAATGGTGTGTTTCTGGGAAAAAAATTGCAGGGCAATCTGACTTTTCTTTTCTCTCTGTTCTCCTACTAGAGAAAAGATAAATTGGGAATAAAATATCTATTTCTATGGGAAGGAGTCTTATAATAAAACAACTCTTTAGAGAGGACACAAAAATGGCCTAACAACCTTGAAAGTGTTCTTTTAAAGTCTATTACATTCTGAAGTATTATTTCTAAATGGAAGCTTTCTCTTGCTTGATAGCTTTGATTTTCCCATATTGTATATGATTGCTTTCCTTACTGTGTAAATTCAAATTTCAAAAGGAATTTTATTTTTCTCCAAGAATATTCAGGTTGTGTTTTCTTTCTTGTTTTAACCTAGATTTCATTTTTAGTCAGAATATTAACATTTTTAGAGCATGACTTTAAGATGTTTGGATAATTCTAACTTTTATCTACCTTGACATGATCTTACTAATGATAAAATATGAAAGTATTTTTGTTTAATTAATTGAAGAAAATGAAAGTTTAAAGTGGTTTCAGGCCGGATGTGTTGGCTCATGTCTGTAATCCCAGCGTTTTGGGGGGCCGAGGTAGGTGGATCACTTGAGCCCAGGAGTTTGAACCAGCTTGGGCGAAATGGTCAGACCCCTATCTCAACAAAAAGTACAAAAGTTAGCTGAGTGTGCAGGTGCACACCTGTAGTCTCAGCTACTCTGTAGGCTGAGGTGGGAGGATCACTTGAGCATGGGATATGGAGGTTGCAGTGAGCTGAGATCACACCATTGCGCTCGAGCCTGGGTGACAGAGTAAGATCGCGTCTCAGAAAAGCAAAACAAAACAAAACAAAAACGGTGTTTCAGTTGTATTGTATGCATTGTAAGTTACCCAATTTTATGACTTTTTAAAATTGCTTATCACCATAAAATGAGTTTCATATCGTTAAACATTACTTATAATAGATATAAAAGTTTTATCAACAAAAAGGAAAAAATTTCTAAGATATTTTGATTTAAACACTACTTACTTTAAAATGTATGCAGCCTCAGATAAAACAGGAATGTTTCTGAGATGTTAGTTAAGTGTTTCTTGATCAAATGTTTTGGATCTAATTAATTCCAGAAGGATCATCTAACATTGGATCTACTGTAAGTTGAATATTTTCTGCATTAGCAAATATACAATTAAGATGATGATAAAAGAGGGATACTTTAGAATGAGCAATGTCTGAATCTGGTTGAAATTTTCACAGTGCATTCTTCTAACTGAAAGTTACCTAGAGTGTATTTGGGATTAAAGAGAAAAGGAGCATACGTGGTCAGTCATAGTTTCTGGTCAGACCTTGCAAAGTCTTAATAGGCTATACTAAGAAATTTTGTCTTCTGTATGATGAGATTGACATTTTAAGAATTTTGCTGTGAAGTTGTATGGAGAAGCAATTAAAGGCTGGAGGGTGATTGAAGGAGACATATTAGACAACCGCTACAGTATTTCAGGTAAGAGGTGACAACAGTTTGGACCAAGATAGTGGCAGTGGGTGTGGAGATAAGACCATAGATCCTTAGAAGCTAAAACTGATGGAAATTTGAAGACAGATTTGGTGTAAGAGAAGAAAGAGATGCTCAAGATTGTTTCCAAAGTTTTCATTTTATATAGCTGGGTTGCTAGTCCTGCCAGTCGTTAAGATGTGGCTCTTGGGTTACAGGCCAACAGTGTAGGTTGAGATCCCAGTCCAAAGACTGGGCTTAATTTGCTTTTCGTAGAGAGAACTCAGGAAGATTCTACACAAAAAAGAATAAAGTGGCTTTTAATATTAATTCTTTTTTGGCTAAGTTTTCAAAATGCACCTGTATTGCTATCATAACATATGAGAAGTTCATGGGCTGTTCTGGAATTTCCAGATCTATTTTTTTAATCTGAATTGACTAATTAGTCCAGGAAGACAATGATGTTGATTTTTTTCCTTTTTTTCAGAATAACTGGCTGTTTATCTGCACTGAGGCATAGTAATCTTTCTAGAAATGGCAACCAAATCCTATCCATTCCTTGCTATTGTACTTTCTTTTAATGCCCAAAATAAAGTTCAGAAGATTTGTAGACATAGCTAGATAATTATTGCTTGCCGAGGAATCATTAAAAGTTTTCTCAGAGCAAGAAAATAAACTGCATTTTAAATAGTATGCTTTTTAATTATCCTGATGTTGGTGGGTGGGTCCTGTCTTTAAAAGTATCTCCTTTGGAATGAACTCCCATTCACAATTGCTTCAAAGAGAATAAAATACCTAGGAATCCAACTTACAAGGGATGTGAAGGACCTCTTCAAGGAGAACTACAAACCACTGCTCAATGAAATAAAAGAGGACACAAACAAATGGAAGAACATTCCATGCTCATGGATAGGAAGACTCAATATCGTGAAAATGGCCATACTGCCCAAGGCAATTTATAGATACAATGCCATCCCCATCAAGCTACCAATGACTTTCTTCACAGAATTGGAAAAAACTACTTTAAAGTTCATATGGAACCAAAAAAGAGCCCGCATTGCCAAGTCAATCCTAAGGCAAAAGAACAAAGCTGGAGGCATCACACTACCTGACTTCAAACTATACTACAAGGCTACAGTAACCAAAACAGCATGGTACTGGTACCAAAACAGAGATATAGACCAATGGAACAGAACAGAGCCCTCAGAAATAATGCCACATATCTACAACTATCCGATCTTTTACAATCCTGACAAAAACAAGAAATGGGGAAAGGATTCCCTATTTAATATATGGTGCTGGGAAAACTGGATAGCCATATGTAGAAAGCAGAAACTGGATCACTTCCTTACACTTTATACAAAAATTAATTCAAGATGGATTAAAGACTTAAATGTTAGACCTAAAACCATAAAAACCCTAGAAGAAAACCTAGGCAATACCATTCAGGACATAGGCATGGGCAAGGAATTCAGGTCTAAAACAACAAAAGCAATGGCAACAAAAGCCAAAATTGACAAATGGGATCTAATTAAACTAAAGAGCTTCTGTACAGCAAAAGAAACTACCATCAGATTGAACAGGCAACCTACAGAATGGGAGAAAATTTTGCAACCTACTCATCTGACAAAGGGCTAATATCCAGAATCTACAATGAACACAAACAAATTTACAAGAAAAAAACAAACAACCCCATCAAAAAGTGGGTGAAGGATATAAACAGACACTTCTCAAAAGAAGACATTTATATAGCCAAAAAACACATGAAAAAATGTTCATCATCACTGGCCATCAGAGAAATGCAAATCAAAACCACAATGAGATACCATCTCACACCAGTTAGAATGGCGATTGTTAAAAAGTCAGGAAACAACAGGTGCTGGAGAGGATGTGGAGAAATAGGAAAACTTTTACACTGTTGGTGGGACTGTAAACTGCTTCAACCATTGTGGAAGTCAGTGTGGCAATTCCTCAGGGATCTAGAACTAGAAATACCATTTGACCCAGCCATCACATTACTGGGTATATACCCAAAGGATTATAAAGCATGCTGCTATAAAGACACATGCACACATATGTTTACTGCGGCACTATTCACAATAGCAAAGTCTTGGAACCAACCCAAATGTCCAACAATAGTCTGGATTAAGAAAATATGGCACATATACACCATGGAATACTATGCAGCCATAAAAATGATGAGTTCATGTCCTTTGTAGGGACATGGATGAAGCTGGAAACCATCATTCTCAGAAAACTATCGCAAGGACAAAAAACCAAACACATGTTCTCACTCATAGGTGGGAATTGAACAATGAGAACACATGGACACAGGAAGGGGAACATCACACACTGGGGACTGTTGTGGGGTGGGGGAAGGGGGCAGGGCTAGCATTAGGAGATATACCTAATGCTAAATGACGAGTTAATGGGTGCAGCACACCAACATGGCACATGTATACACATGTAACAAACCTGCACGTTGTGTACATGTACCCTAAAACTTAAAGTATAATAATAATAAAGTTAAGAAAAAAATAAAAATAATGATCCAAAAATTTTTTCATAATTCTGGAAATATTTTAATCAGCTATTCCTATAAATCATTTAAATATCTTTCTATCATATAAGAAGAGGACCACAATTAAGACTTAATACTAAAAAAAATCAAATCATTTTTCAACTTTTTTTGTACCTTGTAAATTTACTTCTGTAAAGTTGACCTTTTTTGGAGATCAGTTCAAGAAATCGTAGCACGTGCAGAGATTCGTGTAACCACCACACCAATCAGGCTTCAGAATAGTTATATTACTTACAAAAAAAATCTTCCTGGGGCTACCCTTTATAGTCACAGCAGGCCCCAACACCTAGTAAGAGCCAATTCTCTTCAATATACCTTTGCCTTTTCCAGAATGTCACATAAGTGAAATTATAAAGTATTTAATCTTTTAATGTTGAATGTTCCATGTAAGTGCAAACAACAGTCATGCACACACATACACACACACATACACAAATTCTTAATATAATCATGTGGAACTCATTAGTGTAACTGTGGAAATACAGCTTTGTCATCTGCCCATGCATTTGGAACAAAAGACAAAACTAGTTCTATAATATATGAGGTCAGAATGAAAGGATAGCAGTGGTGCCTCTGTCACCAGTCGAGGACAGGAAAATGTAAAGCTGTCCCGAAATATACCTCTCAGAAGTACTTTTCTTGTTCACTTTTAGATATGTTCTACAACTTAGGATTTATTTTAAGCTGGCTATACTTACTTCCCCCTTCAGAATATGGGGCTACACTGCATTCGCCAGGTTGGGTCAATTAATTTGTAAAAGAGCTCTGACAACTTTGAACAAAAGCTCTTTTCTATTTATTAAGGCATCAGAGAGCTGCCATATGTTAATTATGAATCCATTTTTTACTTCGAATACTTGGACAACAAAAAGGCATATTTACACAGAATATTAAACTACTGTGTTTTTTAAAATATAAATAAAATTTTTATAAGAAGAAGAAATAAGCTTTCCCCTTGACCTCTTCTTATTTGTAAACTTATTTTCTCTAGTCCAGTTTTTGGAGGAAAGAAAATCAGAAGAAAAAAGGTCTTTCAAAAGGTTTTTGATTCATCTTTATAAATAGACTGAAGATTATGGGTATAATAATTCATAGTAAAAAACAACTCCATAAGTGTTAGTTTATGATGGTAAATGCATAACTTTATATCAATTCTTATAAAATTGTCTTATTAGATGGGCCTCTCAAATAATAAAGTGATGGAGTAGACCACACTAAATAAAATTATGGCAACTTACTGGGGCTATCACATCCAGAAAGTGACAAAAGTCTCATGTTTTCATTTGGATTTTTGGTATTTTATTGGTTGATAGATGGTTGATAGACGCTGATATGGTTTGGCTCTGTGTCCTCACCCAAATCTCATGTTGAATTATGATTCTGAGTGTTGGAGATGGGGCCTGGTGGGAGGTGACTGGATCGTGGTGCTGGTTTCTTTTTTGTTGTTTTTTTTTTGAGACAGAGTCTTTCTCAGTCGCCCAGGCTGGAGTGCAGTGGTGCTATCTCGGCTTACTGCAAGCTCCGCCTCCCGGGTTCACGCCGTTCTCCTGCCTCAGCCTCCCAAGTAGCTGGGACTACAGGCGCCCGTCACCACACCTGGCTAATTTTTCTTTTTTTAATTTTTGGTAGAGATGGGGTTTCACCATGTTAGCCAGGATGGTCTCGATCTCCTGACCTCGTGATCCACCCACCTCAGCCTCCCAAAGTGCTGGGATTACAGGCGTGACATGGTGCTGGTTTCTAATGATTTAGCACCATCCCCCGACTTCTGTCTCCTGATAGAGTACTCACCACATCTGGTTATTTGAAAGTGTGTAGCACTTCCCCTTCTCTCTTTCTTATTTTGTTCCTTCTTGTAAGATGCTCTGGCTTCCCCTTCACCTTCCACCATGATTGTAGGTTTCCTGAAGCTTGTTCAGCCATGCCTCTTGTACAGCTTGCAGAACTGTGAGTCAATTAAACTTCTTTTCTTTATAAATTACCCAGTCTTCAGTGGTTCTTTATAGCAGTGTGAGGACAGACTAATACAGATGCTTTGAATTGTCATTTTGAAGCTCTAACCATAAGAAAGATTTAGGAAATTACCAAATGTTTGATGGAGAGAAGGATCCTTATTCATCACATATTAGGTTTAAAAAATTGAGGCATTGGAGAAAAAGAATAAATATTTATTTCAATGTATGATTCATATAATTGGTCAGTTTATCTTTCTTAATATAGAGATCTCAAACTTCAAAATTCATTATTTCAACATCATGGTATTTATGACTTGATGAGAATATACTGATTTTGCAATGATCTTATTAACAATAGAAGTTTCTGTTATAAAAAATAAAATAACAAATCTTTGTGTTAAAATGCTCTGTTTTGATCATTGCAAATTAGAGAGCTGTCCTACGGAATTACACAAGGCTAAAATCTGGCCCACAGTCTGCAAGGTCTTGGGAAACAGGTATTTCCAAATAAATCTCAAAATAGTATTTTATTTTGTTTTTGTGCACCACATATACAGCTGGCTTATTTCTCCACTGCAAACCAGTCAGACAAATTATGCATTTTTCCCTGTTGGATATGTCATTTCATAAACTACTTTTCACCACTGACTTTCCTGGTTCTTCAGCTTGAAGATGACAAGAAGTCACTGGCCTTGATTAACAGCAATAAACATTTATTAAGCTTCAGCAATGTGTCAGATGCTATACTAGTGACACTTTTAAAAGAAGAGAGTCACCCAAAACAAACACCCGGTTAGATTCCCCACTTCTCATCTCTGAGAGGACTGTATCTGTTCAACCACTTGCAGCATCCATTCACACAAAAGAGAATCTGTACCCACTCAGTTGATAACTATTGTGTTCTTGAAAGATGATATAAAAGAGTCAGTGTTGTATCTAGGGATCAACTGAGGATTAGTAATCTGGGTGGGCAATTCAAGAGAGGTTGAAGTAAGGAGCTAGGAACTTACAGGTCAGGAAGGTAACATTGGAGAGGGAAGGGAATATAACAAAGGATGACTTGATTTGATCTGGTGAAGAGGAAGGAAGGACCAATCCTATGCAAAAGTATGAAAATACTGTATCCTTAGTGTCTGCCACTCTACTTTGCATTTTCTTTGGCTCCATGGAAACAGTAATTCCATTTCACTTACCTTATGTAACTAGTGTTTCTCTATTTACCCACTAAGAAAATTTGTTCTTGAACAGGATATAGCTTTGTTCAATTTAATTTGTAATGTACAACTCTTCGAATGCTACCCTACTGGCTCAGTACTTGAGAAGAGTCAGCTAAAAAGTAAGAATGGAGGCACTGCGTAAACAGCACCCAGTGATCTGCCACCACAGATCTGCCTTTGCCCTTCCCTTAAAGAAACAAAAGTGCTTAACTTGACTCCACATAGCCCATTCTCCTTTGGGGCAACTGGAATCATGAGAAGATGAAATAAGCAAGAGTCAACTGCTCAAAGGGAAAATAGGAGGGGGGCAAAATTTTACATGTTTGATTTTATTTTCTTCTCTGGCTATTTCAATTTTATCCCTGACTTTTTGGGGTGCAGGGGGCTCTCTTAAGCTGACTTTGCAACCAGTCACTGTAAGCATTTAAAAGCAAATGACAAATGACAGCCAACCAATGATTCAGGACCTGCATCTCTCCCCAAGCCCACACTCTGACCTGCTAAAACTCATTATATGCTCCTGGTTTCAAATTCTTAATTCCACATTTCAACTTCATACCTTCCTTCAAACTTCACTCACATTGCTCTCCATTCTGCTAATAGACTCTTAGCATTTTGGATACTGGTGATTCTCCACTGTGTTTGGCCTTAACTACTGTGGATAGCATTTGCATTTCCTCTGCTTGAAACATTTTTCTTACTCCCATCTTCTTCTTCTTTTTTTTTTTTTCTTTTTTTTTTTGAGACAGAGTCTCACTCTGTTGCCCAGGCTGGAGTGCAATGGCACGATCTCAGCTCACTGCAACCTCTGCCTCCCAGGTTCAAGCGATTCTTCCACCTTAGCCTCCTGAGTAGCTGGGACCACAGGCATGCACCACCACACCTGGCTAATTTTTGTATTTTTAGTAGATATGGGGTTTCACCATGTTGGACAGGCTGGTCTCAAATTCCTGACCTCAGGTGATCCACCTGCCTCAGCCTCCTGAAGTGCTGGGATTACAGGCATGAGCCACTGGGCCCTGCCATCCCCTCTATCTTTTAAAGTCTCACTTATCCTTCAAGATTCAGTTCAAATACAACTTTTTCATTGACACCTGTTATAATCCACAGCTCTGAGTAAATTGTTCCCTTTGTGCTAATGTAGGCATTCAGTTTACATTTCTCATGGTTTCAGTCTTAGAGTGAGTTGTATGTATCTGTGTCCATCAGCAGATTAAATACCACACACACACACAAAGCCTTTTAATTATTTTTATATCATCTCATTGTGGTGGTGTCCATAAGTATCTGGCTTTGTAGCCCTCTCCATCATTTCTTCACTGCTCTCCATTCTAACCCTATCAATTTATAATCTAAATAAAAAGCACAATTGTTATGCAAAAACTGCCAACAAAAGTAGTCTTCTAATCTCCTTTTCTCACCAAATTGCAACCAATAAGCACGACTCATGAAAATTTTGGAGTCACTTCTAACCTTAGTGCTTTGATTATAATAAACATTAAAGATTTGAATTAAATGTTATTGAAGCAAAAAGCTATTCAACTTTTCTTTCAACTTTCCCTTTGGCCACAACTAATCATCCTACTAGTTAGATGGTAAGTTATTGAAAAGTAAGGCTTTCCAGATAGTAGATTGAGATTATGTGTAAATATAGAATTTCATTTAATTTGGATATATTATGTAAAATATAGTTATTTTATATGCATATCTAAATAATTGCAGAAAAATTTAATTATTGCTCATGAATAACCATATTATAGATCATCTATAAAGGAATTGCAAAGGTCACGTTTTTAAAAATAGCACATTAATAATCAAGATAATTGGCTCTGTGGCAAGACCCATTGCGGTCTTTCTACACAACTACTACTATAGGATCATAATCAAATTTGTCAGCTGATTTCCAGCAGCAGAGTTCCTGTTTCTTATAAATATATGAGAGGGAGAAGGAGCACAACCTCATTTTCAAGCCCTAGGTTAAGACCACAGTGCTGGCTGGAAAATGATAAACTTTAACTTTTTAGGTGAGTTCATTTTATGTGGAAATCACATAGAAAGAATAAATATAACAGTGATAATATGTTCCTGATACATTTCAGGCATCAACCAAAGCTCCAAAAGGTAGACATAATGTTACAGAAAAATTGTTCCTGCCTACCAACAGATAATGTATATAGCTATTTAAAATAATCTCACTAGACCAGTATATATTATAAAGTTACAGATTCTTATAATATAAATATTCAGTATAAAGCCAAAAATTATCATATCAGAATTTTAAATTTAATGATTTAATCATCTATTTTTGCTGGTACTGTCATATCTACTTTTTCCAAAAGCTGAAATTTACCCTATCACAGTAAAAGACAACATTTTCCAGTATCCACATGGAGGATTATTTTATTTTTTAAATTTTAACTGTAGCCCTAGAATTGAAGACTGTTATGTTATTTGTTCACTTTTTAAACTTTGTGCTTTTAAAAAGGAAACAATAATAATGTTCGATGTTTAAGCATGTAGATGCAAGACATAGCATTTAAGAATATCAATGTGTGTGCCTACTATGCCTTACTAGCTAAATATTCTACTGTTGTATAACAGGATGATTTGGTTATGTTGACTTCTTCAGATTCCTGAACAGTCCAGTAACAATGTCTTTCCTTTACTGATATCATATATAGTCACTGTACCAAACATCATACATTAAGAAAATCTGCATCCTAGAATGGTTTAGACATGCAAACATTTGGGTTCAAATACGTATCAACCACTTAGTAGTTATATGACCTTGGCATGCTACTCAAACATCCTTGTGCCTCCTTTTCCTCGTGTATGATTTGGTGATAATAATAGTACTTAACTCACAGAAGTGCTATGAGCAGGAAATTAGTTAATATATGAACAGTGCTAGACAAATTATAAGCGCTCCATAATTGTTAATTGTTTTTTGTTTTTTTAGTCCTGGCTTTGTCACCAAATAATGTGGAACACAGTAAGACAAGTCATTTACTCTCTCTGTCAAATGAAGTTTACAGCACCTTCCTTAACTAGGTACTAAGTTTGCCGTAAATGAAAAGTTAAAAATGTTAGTAATTTACCTATTAACTTAAAAATATGATTTTTGTGTAATTGATTAACCTTAACAGAAATGGAGTAAATGGGATTAAAGATGTGTTGAATTTAGGTATAATGGTAAACGGGAGATACAAATAAAGGAAAAAATAGAAGAAGGGGCCAGGTGAGGTGGCTCACACATGGAATCCCAGCACTTTGGGAGGCCAAGGCGGGCGGATCACCTGAGGTCAGGAGTTCCAGACCAGCCTGGCCAACATGGTGAAACCCGTCTCTACTAAAAATACAAAAATTAGCCGGGCGTGGTGCCACATGACTGCAATCCCAGCCACTTGGGAGGCTGAGGCAGGAGAATCACTTGCACCCAGGAGACAGAGGTTGCAGTGAACCGAGATCGTGCCACTGCACTCCAGCCTGGGTGACAGAGCAAGACTTTGTTTCATAAAAAATAAACAAATAAAAAGTAAAAAAAGAGAACAAGGAAATAAATAAGCCAAAATGCTGTCTATTCCTGAGTTGGGAATTCTATATATACTTAACAGAATGTATTACATGCACAGACCAAAACCAACAATGTTTATAAAGCACAGAAACCTGAAAATTATAGAAAATATAAAGACCAATGGATTTAGAAAATGCAATATGATAAATGCTCAATAAAAATTAGTTATTATAAATAAACATATCTTTGGAACAAAATTTTAATGTCTGTATATTTATCTGCAGTTTACTAATTGGAAAATAGAAGTTCAAAAAAGTAAATTGCCCAAGGTCCACAACATAACTAGAACAATGTAAAAGCTGGAATTCAAGCCCAAGTTCTCTGCTGATAAAGCCCGTGTTCTTTCAAAGAATATTAACTGCCTCTCAATTCCATGAAATCACATTATGTAATATGCCTCAGGCAGTGGCAGAAACCTAGGCTGAAATAACCAACACTACTTGCCAAACACTTTAGAAAGATTATGTTTCTTCTCCATTAAGAAGTGGAACATATGGTTCAGGTGGGCAGACAAATAAGTGGTTAATGGTTTCATCAATATCCTAAAGGAAGAAGTTGAATAATTAATTGACACTAGAAAAACATTAACAATGCAAGACTGAGAAGGACTGATACAATCATCTATAGGTCTCGAAATACTCAGCTATGTAAATTTTATTTTGTATTGTGCTATGTTGTATATACTGAACTGTATAGGGAATTTTAAGGGTAGTTTTGCCATATGCAATTTTAATCTCTTATATTGGCTTCTTATGACCTAAAATTACACTTCCCAATCACTGATGACAGGCAAATTTAATTTATTCTCCTTATAGGACACTGCTTCTTATATATCCTATATAAGTGAAGGTAGGCTGTTATAGTCCATGAATGTGAAAATATCAGTAGCTTACCACAGTAAGCAATTATTCTCATTCAAAAATGCCTAAAATGGGTTTGCCTAGTAGGTGGTTGACTCTTGTTCAAGTTGTGACTCAGGGATCTGCGCCTCTTTATATTGTGAATGTGGTCTGCCATCTTCATCTAAGATCTATGAATCTTCTGCAATAAGGAGGAAAAGCAGGAAAAAAATCCTACATAAGAAATTTTGTAGGCCTGGCCTAGAAGTCTGCAGATCTTATAGCATTTCTACTGTAGATATAGTGTATGTTATATACATTACAATGTATATACAATATACATTCTTGTGGATAGAGAACTCAGTCACATGATTGTACCCTTTTACAATGGAGGATGAGCAAGGTAGTCTGCCTCTGTGTACAGGAGGATTTGGTGATAAACTAGGCAGTCTAAGAGATAGTCTCTCTACTGAAGATGATGTCTCATTCTAGATTTCCACATATTCAAATATTTAAAGGACCTTCCAAATGCATCCTTCCCAAGAAGTATTCTAGGATCCCCCAACACAGATGTGATTTCTGCCTTATGTGATGTATTACACCAGATTTCAGGGTTTTAATTTTGTTTTGTTTTTACATTGTTCTTAAGGAATTTACCCTAAAGGCAAACTACAGAGGTTAAGCATGTGATGCAGGGGCCAAAATTGTGAGTTCAAATGCCAACATGTTTACTTACTAGCTTCATGACCTCACAAACTTGCTTCAACTTTCTGTAACTTTGTCTGCTTATCTATAAAACAATACGTACCTCAACGTCTGGTTAAAAGTTTCAATTGGCATAATATATATAAAGCTCTTAGAAGACTGCCTGGAACAGGTGAGTACTCAATAAGTGTTATCCATCATCTTAAATCTGCCATTTATTACCCATTTACTTATCTCATTTCTTATACTAAACCATAACCCTCCTCAGGGCCAAGATCATACTTTACTCAATTTCAGATGTTATGTATTTCCTCTGTAGTACTTGAGGAATATTAAGTAATCAAATAATTAGTGGTTTGAGACAAGTAATTTCTTTTAGTTCTTTTTAAAGATTTTAAATGCCCTGTCTTTTTTTATACAATGAGAAAAAATCAGAACAAAATTCATAGTGATGCTTCATACTCAGTTGCAAAATATTAAAATATATGTATTCATAATTTTCCCCATTACATCACACAGTTTAGTACATAAACATCCACCTAAATGTATAGGGTGGTATTTATGATTGAGTTTTACCCTGTGTGCCCTTTATATTAATGTAAACTCTTGAACAGTGACCAAAAATCATTACAGCTTGATGTCTTTTCAGTGGCTGGAATGAAATGAATTGGTCTCAGTCCAATTCCTAGTGGACAAGTGTCTAAATCAAAAAACACCACCACAATTAACATTACTTTACTTAATAGTTTTAACCACTGAGGTCAAGGATAAAATGAATAATAAAATTTGAACTAACATTGCAACACAAGTTGTAACTTCTTCCCAAATAGAGCTTGGGTTAAGTTAAAAGGAATGCCTGATAACTAGTAAATTTACAGAATAAAAGGAAGAAAGGAACTCCAATGAGGATGTAATTTTATACATCATAATAGTCACATAATTTTATAAAACTGGATTTTCTATAATAGTCATTCCTTTTCACAAATAGCCTCAAAATCCAATGACTATATTTTAACTTAATTACTTCATTAAAGATCTAATCTCCAAGCACGGAACATTCTGGAGTACTGGGGTTTATGACATCAACATAAAAACTTGGGGGGATAGGGGACACAATTCAGCTCATAACAGCAGGGGGAGTAAAATTGAAATTTTCAGTGGAATGATCAAGTTAGATTTTATTGAAATGGTAACGTTTGGGCAAAGGCACAAAATAGATAATTTACAAAACAAAACAATTTAAATTGCAATCTTGTTTATAATAAAAGTTTGCAATAAAAACCAAATTTGCAATTAATAAAAACCAAGTAAAGCTAACTAACATAAGAAGGAAGTATTACCTCAGAGAACTCATGAAAAGACCTGAGGAAAGCCCCAAGATCACCACCCAGAAAGCCTGAAGAAACTTGGCAGTGCTGTCTCCCTGCTGATTTTCTCTGCTTCTCTCTTCATATCTGCTTTGTTCTCTTCGAGCAGACCCACTCTCTCCACTAGACAGTCTACATGGTTGATGATGGCTCTCCATGGTCTGCAGTCTATACATATTCCATTTTCAGCAGGTTGTAGAGACTTATTAACCATTTTTCAATGCTAATTCGAAATTCCAAGGAGAAAAAAGTCTGATTGGCCCAGTTAACTAATGGACAAAGACCTAGGATCATGCAGAACAAAGTAAGCTGCTCACAAGCCTTCTCCATGGAAGAATGCTAAGGATATGACTTGTGGACTAAGCAAATGCCTCCAACATAGTCTATAAAAGACAGTTAGGGCTGGGCGAGGTGGCTCACGCCTGTAATCCCAGCACTTTTGGAGGCTGAAGCGGGTGGATCATGAGGTCAGGAGTTCAAGACTAGCCTGACCAACATAGTGAAACTCCATCTCTACTAAAAATACAAAAAATTAGCCAGGCGTGGTGGCACAACACCTGTAAATTCCAGCTGCTAAGGAGGCTGAGGCAGGAGAATTGCTTGAACTCTGGAGTCAGAGGTTGCAGTGAGCCGAGATCTTACCACTACACTCCAGCCTGGGCAACAGAGCAAGACTCCATCTCAGTAAAAAAAAAAAAAAAAAAAAACAGTAATGTTTTCCTCTTCAGATATTGAATATTGCTTTTTATAAAACTTCATTGTTTCAACCCTTTTTCTTTATCTACTGTCACTCTTCCTTCATTAAAATTTACCAACTCTATATAAAATTACTCTAATCAGCTCATCCCTGATGTGGAAAAAGAGAAAGAGCACAAGAAATGAAGTCATTAACCCACGACCTTGGGTGTGCTACTTTGTACCACTCACCACACGTTAAAACTCTTCTCTCACTATAGGGTAATTTCTTGTTTACTTAAATCCCCAATTACTTATTCAAAAAATTTATTCAAAAATAAGTGTATTAATTTCTCACTGTGGGTCAGGGACTCTGATAAGGCAGAACCTCTAAACGTGGGATGGGGAAGGGTTTTATCTTACCTGCACTTAAGGGTTATTACTATTTGTAATTTAAAATTCCAATCTGCTTTATAATAACCCATGCTTATCTCATTAAAGTTTGCAGCAAGATCCTCCCAGGAAAGTGAAGCAGAGAAAATGGAGGTCGAAACTGTAAGTTTCTGGAGGACAGGAGGTGAATCTTGTTACCTAAATATGAAGGATTTAACACATTTTTAGAAAACTATGTAGTGATGTTTTGTGGACTATATTCCACATTCTCATATCTCACATCTATAAACAACCTTTAAGGAGAAATTTCATGCTGGATGCACAACATCCAGCTGACAGATTAGTGAGGGTTAAATGAATGTGAATATAAGACCATGAAATAACTATGAAATAAGAGCATTTTGGTTGGTACACACTATTCCTATGACAAAATCTTTTAAATCTCAAAAGATGTACAATCTCCTTTTCCTGGTACAAGGATTACCAAAAATTTCACATACGATGATGGTTTTATTTTATTTTACCTCGAATTTCAGCCTCTAACTTCAACATTCATATATCCCAAAAGTAAGCAATCCATGAACAGCTCCACAATTTAGGGTTATTAATTAGAATAAAGTTAGCAGTTTGACTACAGAGTTCAGCCTGTTTTCTTGTGATTCTTTAATGCGGTTGACTGCCTGCAAACATTTAAATGATTCCCCTGCCACTTGTCTATGTATTTAAGCAAATAGACTATTACAAGTACAAAGACGTACTTGGTTTTTCTAATTTGACAGAGGATAAAAGAAGGCTTTCGCGGCTTTGTTTTATTTCTAAACTCATTTAGCACCAAGTGCATATCCACTTTGACTTTTTTTTGAAACAGGTTCGTTATGAAAATGGTCTAATAATGAGTAGTTGGACCTGGAGTTTTATCCATCCCCAAATGAGCCCAAGTGTGTTTCTCGGCATTTCTTTTATAATTATGTTCCCTTTCAGCCCATTCTGTGGTCTCCTCCTGAACATATTTTCTTTTGTACTGTTTCCTTTGACTGTGAATACCTCCTTTTATGTGGTAATTTTTATTATAAGTCTACCATATAAATTCATCAACTGATATCTAGGTGTCTACCTTTCTTGAATTAATAATTTATAATATAGGTGCTTGCTCAAAATCGCATTATACATATTAGGGAAATATGCATAAATAAGCCATTCAATTAAAAAGAATATGAAGTATAAATGTCTTATAACTCTTGAGGTTGAGCTATGCCTAAGCCAAATGCTTGCAGGCAGATTGTTTTTAAGACTGTGACTCTGTAAGCAGATATGAGGGACAGGGACAGGGAAACCCGGAAGGAGGGAAGATAATGTAAGATCGTAGAACCTGAAAAACTAAGTTTCAGGACATGAGCTCCTTTACTCCTTTGTAAGTGGATCATATTCTGTAGTGTCCTACAACTGTTCAAAATGAGCTCAAAGTGCTGATTGTTAATTTTTCAGGAATTTTTTCAAATCAATTTTTCAGCCACTGATTGTTTAAAATTAGCCACAGTGCTAGTATTCATACCACAGAAATGAGCAAACACCACCCATTTTCACCTGTGAGACATCACTTATGAGTATTTTTATTTGCTCTACTAAGGGTCTACAGACTAAAGCAACATTTTTAAAATAAAGAACACAACCACACCTATTTATTTATGTACTACATATTCCTTCTCACGACAACTCAGACTTGAGTAGTTTAGGCATAGATTATCTGGCCTGCAAACCCTAAAATATTTACTAAATGGCTGTTTGCAAAAATATTTGCCCATTCCTGTTTTGAACTATGCTGGGTGAATTTCCAACCTTGGTAACACAGAACCCTATAGCAAGATTATTCCATTTATACCTTTGCCTTTGTTTTTCACTATTATAGGAGAGGCTAGCCTCATCTTCCCTGAAAAGGTTTACACATTTCTTTCCTAATCTTTGTGTTTGGTTTCTCATATAGGAGTACATATCTTGGCTCCCTAAATTTATGTTAGTTTTATTGAGATTTTAAATAGAAGCAGATTTTAAGGTCCCAGACCCTGGTATAAATATACTTTAGAAAAGTTTAACAAAATCCTACCATTAGAGGTAGATTGTATCTCTTGTTTAAACTCTGAATCTCTCCAGCACCATATATCAGTTTCTCCTTTGTGTGGCTGCTGACTTAATCTATGTCTCCATCTTGACCTTCAGTTTTGCAATACCCAAGGTCCCCTTGACTCCAGCCATAGACTTCAGTAAGTCAGTGATGAGTCAATGTTTTTTCCAAAGAGCTATATTGCAACTTTGAGACTCCTAAGAGTGATCTTAAACCTCTGCTTCTTATTTTCTAGGTCTTTATTGGCTTCTGTTTTTCTTCTTCTATTTCTTCTTTTGTCATAATTCCACCACTAAAATAAAATAAGCATAGCTTATACAGATCTAAAGCAATGTATATAGCTTTCCTTGATTATCCGGCTTTTCCTACTTTTCATTATTATTTAAATTTTTTTAATGTTATTTCAATCAATATTTGCATAACTATCTTTATTTCTAAAGCACAGCTGTTCTTTTCCACATTAGACTGTTTCAGTTATTAACTGCTAATCCCAATACTAATTATAATGACTGATGAGAATTTCATAAAATCCACAATCATGGGAAAACCATTTAAGAATTATATGCCAAATATAATACAAACTCTAGTTAAAATCTATTATATTTTTCCAAATTTATTTTGAAATTATGTTGATCCAAAATATAGCCATAGAGACCAAAACTAAAAATATGCTATTTTAAATTTTCCTTTCCTAAGATGCTAAATATCAGGACAATGCTACCACCTTATAATTATCAGGTAAAGAAAAAAAGGTGGGTTAGTTTTGTTTCTATTATCAAGGTAGATATTAGGTGTTGTATCTTTCAAGAATCTTGCAATGAATGAAATTCAGCTTAAACTAAATTAAGCAAAATGGAAATAGGTACAAAGATGAAATCTCAGCATAGAGTACACGACTAAAGCAGGACTTTCTCTCTCTCTCTCTATCTCTCTCTCTCAACATAGATATATGTCTGTGTGTGTGTGTGTGTGTGTGTTGTATGTATATACATATGTACAACTCTATCCCTATTCATATCTCTTGTCTCTTGTCTCTGCTTTCACGTATGTTGGCTTTCTTCTCAGGCAGATTCTCTACATGTAGCAAAAATGGCAACTACAACAAATTTAAGTTGCATATTAGCTTTTGAGACCTAAAAAGTAAAATAACCTCTTTACCAATAATAGGTCAAGAGAATGTGCCTTAGGGGGATTTGGATTGTCCCAGCAAAAATGGGACATTGTCTTTTCCTAAATCAATCAATGAGGCCAAGGAAAATGATACAGTCTGATTGACTGAGGCTGGATTACATGCTCTCATCTGCAGTATTTGGGGAAAGGCCACATAAAAGTCTCAATTAATAATGGATTCTGTCAATAAATACATAAACAGCAAGAGAAGGGAAAAAAGAGCCATTGTATCTACCCATGTCTTCTATATGGACTATAAAAAGCTGCTTATTGCTAATGTGAAAATTTCCACTCTAAGGAAAGTGTGTGCTAAAATGAAATATAACTAAAAAGTTAGCACTATCCCTCTTCACTAGAAGGGCTTGCTCCATTTCAGGTGAAAGAATAATGAATAAGTGAATGAATGCATGGCTAAATGTTTAAGCATGGACTTGTCTTCTACGTCCAGGGCAATGCCTGCATTCAAAACTTCAAGGTCAAACTGACCATTCGTCAATCCTTAAAACAGGCATAATCAACCAGGGGTTGATGTAGCCATCTGGCCAGTATATATATCCACACCCTTGGAGTAGGCCCAGAGCCAGAAAAACCAAAAGAGACAGCTTAGGTCTGGGGAAATGGCCAGGTTTTTACTCAACAGCAACGTTCTGAACAATGCGTACTTTAAAGTCTTTCTTCAAAGAGCCCTCTAAAAATAAGGAAGTCATCATCTCATGGCTTGAGACTTTTGAATCCCTGAATTTTGTAAAGTGTCTCACTTTTCAACTGCCTAAAATCCCTCTATTCTCTATAAGTGCACAGTAAAATTTCTAATTATTTAATTTAATGCATAGATCTTTCATTCACTAGTTCATTCATCCAATTTTTTGCAATGTTGCTTTAAGTTACAAGACATTTCTTTTATTAAATATTCTGCATTCTTCCTCTCAATACTGATCCCTTTACCTTGGCTTTCCTCTCTCCTTTCTCTCCAAATTTTATACTACCCACTCCAGACTGAATGAATGCCAGTTTGATTAACACAGCACTCAATTTTAGGATGTATTTTATTAATTTCTAATTATGTGTGTATATGTGTATGTGCTTTAAAAATTAGATGGTAAATATGATTCACTGATAATTATATCTCTAGTCCTAAGTCCAATGGAAGACTAGCAATTATTCAGTAAAATAATTCAGTTTGTTTCAAATGAAAGTACCTGTGTCTGATTTGTGGTATGAAACCATTTGTACTTTAAAGAGAATGGGAAGGTGTCACAAGGAAGCTGAAAGAGATTTCTTGATACTTTTAAAGGTTCTAGAGATTATTTGCTCTGATGACTTCAAATTCAAAATGCAAGACTTTTCTTGCTTTCATATGTGTGAGAACTATTTTTCTCTCTCTTTAAGACAGAAAGAGAAATAGTAAATTCTGTGGATAAAATGCAACAGTGGGATGGTAGCGAAGAGACACAAATGTTTAAATGACCCCATGTGCAAATATTTTACATTTGGTAGATGTTTACATATTATATTTTGGAGTCAGTTTGATCCTGTGTGAAGTGAGAAAAAAAGATAGTGTTATCTTTACTTTAAAAAATCAGTAACTGGAAAATTAAAAAGTTAAGTGGTTAGGCCAAGTTCATGAATCATATTAATACATGAGTTCATCCTGTAATATGGGGCAGGATTATAATTACACTGAAGTTTCCCAGTCTCTTTACTTATTGATGAATTACATTTGATCAGAAATATCATCCTTTAAGTATTAATTTTCTTCATTTTGAAATAAGGGTAAAATAGTACCCACTAAATAAACTCATAGTGAAAAGAAAGAAAAAAAAAATGCATGGAAATCCGTGCTCAACAGGAATTGTTTATTTTGCAGCCACTTCAGCAGCACTCTCTGACTTTACCAGGCCAACTTGCCTTGTTTAAGAAAATGTTTGCGTAGAAAAGGCAGAGCAAAAGTGGAAAATAATCATATATTCTAGCTTGCTGATATGTAAGAAGAGAGGCCCAAGAAAAAACTTTGGCAATTCATTGTGCAGACCAACAAGAAGTGTTACTGGTTGAGAGTAGATCAACTGTCATGGGGGAAAGAGCCTGTGGCTAAAGATAGTGAAGTAGCCTCAGGGTAGGATGGAGAGGAAGGAATGTATGAATACCAAATGCCATTTCCCCATGAGACATTTGCAGTGGGAGATGATTGCAAACTAGCTAGGACCTATACTGGCCAACACAAGAAAATGCTTGCAGTTTCACGTTTTCTATGTCGAAATGCTAGTTTTCTGGACTAAAACTCTGGGTTAGGTACTCATTTTAAGGAATAAAATGCTATTAATATTGGTGTATTTTTATTTTTCATATACAAGTTGCTTAATATTCACAGATTTTTAAGGTTTGTAACAGAAAAGCTGCTGCAGATGTTTATATCAGGTACATGGAGAAACTGGAAACTGAGTGTAAGCTAAATGTTTTTAGGTCTGGGCTAGCAATTTAGAGAATTTGTCAGAGTACTTAGATACCTGTAAGTGTTGTTATACAACTTTCTTTCATTTAAAATTCAATGAACATTAACTTTAGATTAATTTTTAAGGCTCATGAATAAAAAATTCTTCCACTTAGAGTTTATTCAAAGTTTCTTAGAATTTATTTAACTATTCTTCAACTAACTAGGAAAAACTTAATATGGTATAGCCATCATTCTACCATTTATACTTTGATAGCAATTAATCAAGTTATTTACCTAAACAACAGTATATTGTTCTGAAATGAGAAATAAGAGTTAGCTTCTCAAAATGTTCACTAAGATCAGAGAGATGTTTGGAAGAAAATATAACTGAAGAACTGACATTTTTATTATTATAAACATTATTATTAATAATATTAGTATTGAGAGCAACTGTAGATTTCTCTTCCTCTAATTATTGATATTGTTATAAAGCCTAAGATTAATAATATACAAATACTAACACCTTACACATATCAAAATCTCATCCACCACAAATAATGTTATCTTTGTTTCCTCAGATTCTCCTCATTAAACTACCTGCCCTCTGTAATGTAGCTCTTCTGTGCTGCAGAAATTGATACTACACAAGAAAAGAAATGATGGGAGAATAGGGAAGAAGAGAAGAACTGGCCAGGTAGCAACATATAAGAGGCCAAGGGCCAGGCGCAGTGGCTCATGCTTGTAATCCAAACACTTTGGGAGGCCAAGGCGGGCAGATCACCTGAGGTTGGGAGTTTGAGACCAGCCTGACCAACATGGGGAAACCCCATCTCTACCAAAAATACAAAATTAGCCAGGCGTGGTGGCGCATGCCTGTAATCCTAGCTACTCAGGAGGCTGAGGCAGGAGAATCACTTGAACCCAGGAGGCAGAGATTGCAGTGAGCCGAGATTGCACCATTGCACTCCAGCCTGGGTAACAAGAGTGAAACTCCGTCTCAAAAAAAAAAAAAAAAAAGCCAAGTAGAAACATATAATGAACCTGAGAGAAAAAGAAGAAAGAAAATAGAAGCCATATGGGCTAGAGTAGTATGAAGAGAGATATTTGGGTAGTGAAGATAACTGCAATATAGATGGATGGAGTTTTTTATTAGATGGAGCTTTATCATTCAAACACCAGAATTCCCTGGACACATGGGTCCAGAAATCAAATCCTAGCACTTTGGGGACCAAGGCGGTTGGATTGCTTGTGTACAGGAGTTCAAGACCAGCCTGGGCAATATGAGGACATCCTGTCTTTACAAAAGATTAAAAAATTAGCTGAGCATGGTAGCATGTGCCTGTAGTCCCAGCTACTCAGAAGCTGAAGTGGGAGAATCACTTGAGCCTGGGAAGCAGAGATTACCGTGGGTCGAGATTGCACCACTGCACTCCAGCCTGGGTGATAGAGTGATAAAATTTTGAAATAATCCTGGCATAAAAAAAAAAAACAGAACTGGTATGGATTTAGAATGATGATACAAAAGAGCAAAGGTCAATCAGAGTTCTCTGAATTAGAAAGTCAAAGAACCATTAAGAAGATGACAATGAAATGAATTCAGAAGGACAAAGTTGAAGAAGATACCTGTTTATAAAGTGGATATACCAGCCATAGAACTAAACAAACAGAGACCTACATAGTCTATGACATTAAAGAAGCTAAAATATCCCTTTATTAAGTGTTGAAATAGAAAAGTCTTTACCTGCCCATTGGCACACACATTCTCACATCTCCACACTTGATTTCTTAAGAAATCAAAGTCACTGTGAGAAGTAAGAAGAGTTCCAAGTTCACCTATCATGAATAAGTGAGGGCTTCTTCCCATATCTCAGTGGTCAAAATCAAATCCTCACAAGGGAAAGGGGTGCTAACAGGGGACTTAAAATTGGTTACATATTTGCTTCGGTTTGGGCAAAGAACATCTTCTTGTGGTAAACAGCTATTAATATTGTTATAAAGTAAACGGTTTAAATTCCCTTATGAAGCTACTATTTACAGACATGTGGAAAGTAAAGGAAATAAATCATAAGTCCCCCTCCCCAGCCTACAGTTTGAGAGGTGGAACTGTGATGAATCTAATAAGCCTTTGCTTGGCAGCCTTTCTGGAATTTTTCAAGATCAATTATGCAGCACTTGCCAAGCCCTCCTCCTCTCTTGCCCCCAGTAAAAGAACAAAAAGAAAGGGGGTCAATGTGTAATAAATTGTCAATAAAAGGGCCATCTGCAAGTCCCGTTTAAATATTGGATTTGCCTTTGAAGGCATCTATGAATATTGACCAGGGTAAATGTGTTAAAAGGTTGAAATTTTTAACTTATAAATTTTCCCAGCCATTTTACCTCGTTAAATAAAGAGAAAAAGAATGTCTTTTTTCCTTATTGAGTTCCTTTCCACTACCCATCCTTTTAAAAAATTATTTTTCAGAATTTCATGAGGCAGAATCATAGAATAGGTAGAGAAAGGAACGAAGAAGTGGAATAGGGAGAGACCTTTTATAAGGCACTAATATTACCTACATAATAAACATAATTAGAGATTGGAAAATAGGGAAAGGAAAAAATCTGCATTGATCGGATAGCATTGAAAGGGGATTTATTATTATTTACTTGTTATCTACCCAGATATATTTTTGTGCATTTGTTTTAGAGAAAGGCAGCCTCCAAAGCAGTGTAAGGTAGTACAGAATTGGCGACAAGGCAAAAGAGATAATGAGAAAAGTTCCAGGATTTAAACATCAGAAATATTATTACATTTATCTATTTGCATGCCTATTTGAATTCGACTAAAAATAAGATGGAATCAGAAGTTCTAGGATTCACAAACTTTATAATATATGTTTATCATAGACAGGACATATTCAATAGATGACTGCTATGTTAGATCCTTTATTTATAAAATAGTACATTATTCACAGGAGTGAATCAGATTCAGAACCTTGGTAACTGCCTGGGTTACAGAGTGAGACCCTGTCTCAAAAAAAAGTATAGATAGCAGATATTTTAATAATGTATTAGAAATGAAATTATGCACATAAACACTTCGCTGTGCATTGATTATTTTTACCATCCTTTTAGAGCATAAGAAGCAGATAACCTGTCAAGATGTTCTCTAGAATAGAGAAAATCAAGTTTATTTCCTTCTAGAAAAGTAAATGTCCATTGTGATACCTTAAAAATGAGAAAAAGTTATGACTACATGTTTATAAATTAGAGGGAAATATTATAGAAAAATAATTTAATTTGTTAACACCAATAAGAAAGCAAAAGGATGCTTGACATGGCATGCCAAAAGCAGTTTAACCAAAAATCTTCAGGGTGCAGCAAAATTCTATAGACAGTTTGTTTAAATTTTTTACACAAAAATTTCAAAAAATTATTCAAAGATTGTTTTAGGTATCTCACTGGAATTATTCCATGAACCAGAATAAATTTCTGAATGTCTGAGGATATTTATAAACAGTCCCATTTTCCTTGATACTAAGTTGTAGAGTCCCCAATGCTGACTACTACTTTAATTATAATTCCTAATTTTAATTCTTATGTTGGCATTAATTCACTTAATACATTGTTTTGAGACTGAACACTGATATTTCTGAACTCTTATTAGCTCTAGGAAAAGAAGCTATACATTTTTGGTACCTGAGTGAGTCATCCTTGTTTCTAGAAGCTAACATTTTGAAGAGCCTTTATAGTCATGTAGATGTAAGGTAAATACCAAAAAAAAAAAAAAAAAAAAAGACTCCATCTTTCTTTTTTCTTTTTTTTCTTTTTTTTTTTTTTTTCTGAGATGAAGTTTCACTGTTTTTGCCCAGGATGGAGTGCAATGGCATGATCTCGGCTCACTGCAACCTCTGCCTCCTGGGTTCAAGTGATTCTCCTGCCTCAGCCTTTGAGTAGCTGGGATAACAGGCGTGCACCACCACGCCTAGCTGATTTTGTATTTTTAGTAGAGAGGTTTCACCATGTTGGCCAGGCTGGTCTTGAACCCCTGACCTCAAATGATCCAGCCACCTTGGCCTCCCAAAGTGCTGGGATTACGGGCATGAGCTGCCGCACCCAGCCAACTCCATCTTTCTATAGAGACATCCAAATAGTGAATAATTCAAAAGCAGATGTTTCAGGCTCAGATGCTAAACTGTTTCATAATGTAAATTTTTTAGGTAGGGATATTGCTCTACAGATAATTATTATATTATCTGAGAATTCAGAGACCAGATAATAGGTAAAGGGACTTAGTAAAGAGAAAATATAAAAAAGAGACTATAGTTTAAGTAAGAAGAGATCCCTAGGATCATAGTGATAAGTTTGGCCAAAGGGGAATAACAACTACTAAGAACATGGAATAATGGGGATTAGTCTTGAAGATCAATTTTTCTTTCTAATCATTATTTTTATCACTTTTTAATCTTATTTTAAGCATTTGGAATGTTTAATTTAAACATTCCAGATGAGTGGTAATTTAAGGAACAGAGAGAGCTTGGTGTGTGTATATGGTAATAGAAGTGACTCAAGGATATCCACACTTGTTGGAGTAATTAATGTGCAATGATCAGAGTTGAAGAGAAGTAAACATCAGAATTATTGGTGAAAGAGACTGAACTGCCTATATTTATCAAGAGACAGTCTCCAGCTACCAAAAATGTATAGCTTCTGTTCCTAGAGCTAATAAGAGTTCAGAAATATCAGTGTTCAGTCTCAAAACAATGTATTAAATGAATTAATGCCAACATAAGAATTAAAATTAGGAATTATAATTAAAGTAGTAGTCAGCATTGGGGACTCTACAACTTAGTATCAAGGAAAACGGGACCATTTATAAATGTCCTCAGACATTCAGAAATTCATTCTGGTTCATGGAATAATTGCAGTGAGATAGCTAAAACAATCTTTGAAAACTTTTTTGAAATTTTTGTTTAAAAAGTTTAAACAAACTTTTCTGAGCACATAAACCTACCTGTCCAATGTGTGAATGACAAAAAATTTAAATTTGAGATGAAATGCAGTTTTCCTAAAATATCCGTTTGCTGAAATCTTCAGTTAAATACTAATTGCTTTGGTTTTTGTCTTAAGAATACATGCACATTCCTTCAGCTAGCTGCTTTTATATGTAATTGAATCTTCACAGCACTTTAAGGTATATGTTATTTTCTTTGTTTCACAGGTGACCACAGGTAAGAAAACAGATTTAATGGCCTCTACAGGTCACGCTTTTAGTCCACGATACTACACTGCTCCAAAGAGAGTGAATATACTAGACAGTTTACTTCCTTGGTCCTTTCAATGGTGAAGAATCCCTAGAAGTTAAGAATAACACAAAGCATAGCCTAAATATTATTACTGCAGTGCAAACACATATTAATTGTGGCTATGAGTTTTTTCTATTATTCTTCAAATTTTCCCTTATCTTTGACATTGTGCTTATATATATTTGGTAGGCAAGTGAATAATAAAACTTTTTTCTAATCACAGTTTGTCTTTTGAATGATCTCTTGCCTATTCTTTCTTTCTTTCTTCCTTTCTTTCTTTCTTTTTTTTTTGAAACAGAGTCTCACTCTGTTGCCCAGGCTGAAGTGCCTTGGTGTGATCTCGACTCACTGTAACCTCCACCTCCCGAGTTCAATCGTTTCTCCTGCCTCAGCATCCCAAGGAGCTGACATTACAGGAGCCTGCCACTATGCCCGGCTAAGTTTTGTATTTTTAGTAGAGACGGGTTTTCGCCATGTTGGCCAGGTGGTCTCAAACTCCTGACCCCAGGTGATCCGCCCACCTCAGCCTCCCAAAGTGCTGGGATTACAGGCATGAGCCACAATGCTGGGCCAATTCTTTCAAGACATATTTACAAATATGTGTGTTTTTACATTTATTAAACACAGTATCTATACTTGTTTCTTGAATAAATTTAAAACAAAATCTGTACTCATGAACATTTTTCTTATCAAATTCTATCGTACTAAAAGTAAAGATGGCCTCTCATTGATACCGCAGAGATTTTTTTCGAGGGAGTGGATAGGTGAAGACAGATGATAAAATTTGAAGATTTTTATGTTACAAAAGTCATCCACAGAGCAAAGATAAGAACTTCAGTAAAATAAAATCAAAAATAAAATCTTTCTTGAGATCCAAAGCTAAGAAAATATCACTTGTCTAAAATATTTAAGAAAGCAGTATCCACAGGTGGTATTTAATAATATTTTAATATCACAATTTATAATGAATTTAAATGAGAATTGCTGCATGCCTTTGTCCACTTTGTATTACTATAACAGAATACCTGAGACTGAGTAATTTATAAACAATAGAAGTCTATTTGGCTCATTGTTCTAAAGGATAGAAAGTCCAGGAGCATGGTGCTGGCATTTGGTGGTGGCCCTCATGCTGTGTCATCCCATGGCAGACGATGGAAGGGCAAAAGAGCAGGAGAGAATCAGAGAGGATGGGTGATGAAGTCATCTATTTTATCAGAAATGCACTCCTGCAGTAACTAACCCCTTCCCACAATAATGCCATTAATTCATTCATGAGGGCAGAAACTTTGTAGCCTGGCCACCTCTTAACAGTCTCACCTCTTAATACTCTCATGATGCCAATTAGATTTCAACATGAGTTTCAGAGGGGACATCCAAACCACAGCACCACAGCATATGGGAAATTTCTAACATATACCTGCTTATGGCACTTGCGCTTAAATACCTTAAGATTTACAAAGACATTAAAAAAAAACTTCTTGCAGTGTCAGTGTTGTTTCTATAGTGTTTAAAAGAATTGAATCATTAATTTATTGATTTTTAAATTTTGCCTAGCTGCATGTAGGCATTTGGCATATATTTCTATGAATACTTAAATGCAATACAAAAATTGGATTCTAATATACAATACATCTACTTCAATTGAACTGAAAATGAGGTTTAATTTTTCAATTATTCTTTTAAAAAATTTCCTCTTAATTATGTATATGTTTGGGTGAAATACTGTCATCTTAGTTAGAACTAACTACTTTTATTTATTTATTTATTTTGAGATGGAGTTTCACTCTTGTCACCCAGGCTGGAGTGCAATGGTGCGATCTCAGCTCACTGCAACCTCCACTTCCCGGGTTCAAGTGATTCCCCTGCCTCAGGTGCCCGCCACCATGCCCAGCTACTTTTTGTATTTTTAGTAGAGACAGGGTTTCACCATGTTGACCAGGCTGGTCTCAGACTCCTGACCCCACCTCAGCCTCCCAAAGTGCTAGGATTACAGGCCTGAGCCATGGTGCCCGACCAGGACTAACTACTTTCAAACTAAAAAATAAGCCCCCAAAATTCTAAATTTGTAGTCAGTGTATGTTACAGGCTGTAGTAGAAGTTCTAAAACTTCTCACAATCTAGACGAATGAAAGAAAGAATTACTGTTTCCTTAGTGTACTATAATAGCAGAATTTTGCATGTTTCCTAAAAGTAAGTTAATTACCTTATTGACTGAGTTTGTTCAGTAAATTTATTTTTCCCATGTGTCTTAGTGTATTTTGTATTGCTATAAAGGGATACCTGAAGCTGGGTAATTTATAAATAAAAATATTTATTTGGCTCATGATTCTGGTTGCTGGAATGTTCAAGATTAAGCGTCTTCATCTGGTAAGGGCCTCAGGCTATTTCCATTGATGGAGGAGGGCGGAGGGGAGCTGATATGTGTGGAGATCACACAATGAGAAAGGAAGCAAGGGAGAGAGAGAGAGGGTAGATTCCAGGCTGTTTTGAACAACCAGCTCTCATGGAAACTAATGGAGTGAGAACTCATTCACCACTGAGAGAGGGCATTAATATATTTATGAAGGATCTGCTCCCTGACCCAAACACCTCCCATTAGGTCCCAGCTCCAACACTGAGAATAAAACTTCAACATGAGATTTGGAGTGAAAACATCCAAACCATAGCACAGTGTATACTCATGTTTTAAAAAAAAATAGCTGTGTGATCTTAAAATATAATCAGAAATATTTCTAATATTGATAGAAGCTTCAATTTTAATTTATTGAAAAATATTTTTTTGAAATCCCAGAGTCTCAAAATCTCAACATCATTTTATAGAAATGTATTTAGAATTAGAAATAGTCGTTTAAAAATATTTAAACCATATGAGTCATATCTAACAAAACTAACATTCTGATATGATGAGTTTTATAGAGCAAATTATCAAGTCACATAATCAGATGTGTTTGCGATATCACTTTTTCTTTAGAGGACTGTGAGGTTACACATGGAATTAAATCACAGTTCACTTTTATCACTATACTCAGAAATTTGTAACTCAAGAATTTTTAAATCTTAATAAAGATGCATTCAAGTGGAATGGAGTAACTTGCAACAGATGAATGCCCCACCTAGAAAAACTAGATAACAAACTTGTGCAGTGGCTTACGCCTGTAATCCCAGCATTTTGGGAGGCCGAGGCGGGTGGATCATTTGAGATCAGGAGTTCAAGACCAGCCTGGCCAACATGGCAAAACCCCATCTCTACTAAAAATACAAAAATTAGCCAGGTATAGTGGCGCATGCTTGTAGTCCCAGCTACTTGAGAGGCTGAGGCAGGAGAACAGCTTGAACCTGGGAGGCGGGGGTTGCAGTGAGTCAAGATTGTGCCATTGCACTCCAGCCTGAGCAACAGAGTGAAATTCCATCTCAAAACAACAACAACAACAGCTAGATAAGTGAAAGCTCAGAGAGTTGTTTAAACAATGCACATTGGAAGAGCTAAGACTCCAGAGAATGAGGAAGCTTGAAAAGGTAAGTTTAGCTCTATAGCCATGGCATTTGCCAACCATAGTCGGGAGATTCTCGGATGACCCCCTCTGACCCATGCCATTGTATAATTTTCTCCCCCTGAGTGTAGAAGTCATTCTGTAGATGATGGATGTCTTCCCTATGATTAAGTTATGTTATATGGCACAGGTTTTAAGATTTTAAGAAAGTGAGATTATTCTTGACAAGCCTAATCTAATCAGGCGGGCCCTAAAAAGAAACTAGACTATTCCTAGTGAAGAGATTCCAGGTGTGATAGGGATTTGACATGAGGCAGGTTCTCTGAGGCTGGGTTTACAGATGAAGGGGGCCACATGGCAGGGAACAGCAGTACCTTCTAATAGCTGAGAATAACCCCTGGCCAAAATACAACAAAAAGATGAAGACCTCAGGTCTGTGACTGCAAGGAACTAGAACTAAATAAACTGCCAACAAGCTGAATGAGCTTGAAAACAAATTCTTCCTTAGTCAAATCTCCAAATGAGCACAAAGCCCAGCTGACTCTTTGATTTCAGCCTTGTGAAAACATACCAGAGAACCCAGTCATACACCCAGATATCTGACCTACAGAAATATAACCTAATAAATGTATGTTAGGATAATAAGTTTGTGTCAATGTGTTATGCAGCAATTCCAAGCAAAGACAGAAGTCTAAGAATCTGGTATTTATACTGATAAAAGACCAAGACACAGAAAAACCAGAAAAGCTTTTGGACTTCAGGGATCCTTAAGGAGCTGGCCAGTTTCTGTTAGAGTAGGAGACTAAAAACTTAAGTGGAAAGCCTCTGGAAAAAAAATCATATTTTTCAGCAAATGAGCAAGATAGGGTTAAATTTCAAGAAAACTCCCTAGACTCTCAAATGAAAATTTTGCAAGGAAAAAATGAACCAAAACCTGACTGAGCCTTACCATGATTACAATCAGCCTCTACTCAGTAAAATCCATGATGGATTAAGAGATCACTCTCTCTGACTAATGGAAAGGGTAAACCATCTCCAGAGAAAGATGGCATTATTTGGAGTTTCTACAGTGTTTTGTATTCACTACCAGCATTTAATCAAACATAACTAGTCATGCCAAAAGTCAGAACCATGTGACTGAAACAACAGAAAAACAACAGACAATAAAAACAAATCCGCAAGGGATCCAGATGTTAACAAAAAGTTTTTAAAACACTGCCTTTCAAATTCATAAACATTGTCACAGGTGTCTTACTATGAAATGTCTTTAATCTAATTTTATTTCCTTTAGAAGTGTGAGGGGCTGAAAAGAAACTAGCCTGAAGATAAATCTTAATCTCTTGTCATAACCTAGTCATAAAGGAACTCAGACAATGTTTAACAATAATTTATCAACTCCATGTGAAATGTATTCTACTTAATCCAAGAAAACACAAATATTCATTTACTTATATGGTATCGATTCTACATGTATTAATTGTTTTTGCTTTTGTTCTTAAATATAAAATTGAAGTGATTTTTAACACATTAGCTTAAACATTTTACATAAGGAATACAAGAATAGGCATTTCTTAAACTGTTTTTGTTCATTTCTACTTCAGAAAATTCTACTCTCCCAAAATGGTGTGAACTTGCTTTTGAAAGATAGGCTTTTATGAAGAAACACTTAATTATTGTATTATTATTAAGATAGTATATTAATAATGGTTATTAGCTACTAATATTACTGCAGGTAGAAAATTATTATATTTTAACACTCAAATACAAAGAAACATATTAATTAAAATTCCCCATTCTGGTTAAGGGGGATGCACTGATATTTAGTAATTATAGGACCATAATTTCATTTTTCTTTAAATAAACAAAATATTTTGCATAATCATAATTTGCCATATCCCAAAGGGTTTGAAAACATATTTTATACAAAATAAAATATTAAAAGATATCACAATAGTTAAGTTGAAATTAAACGTAAAATCAGTTTGTAAATAATATCAAATGCTAGTATTATGAGAACTTATAGGATATTATTATGAAATAATTTGACTCCAGATTCGTTCCTATATATGAATTATATGCTTCTACACTTACAATAAGCCAGTATTCTCTCATCTTAAATCCATTGTTGACTATTACAGACTAGCCTCCTGAAATGGGAAAAATGAACTTTTTCTGCCAATGCTTCCTTTTTTGGTACTCATTAAAATGAAACAAATCTGTAAAACATTAAAGATTTGGGCTTTAGACTTCACTCTGAATTACCTTTTCTGAATTTTAGAGCCTTTCAATAATTCAACACTTTTATTTATTTCAAGGTTGGTCAGTATAAAATTTCACATTGGCACGTGAATTTTTTTTTATTTCAGGACTAGATCCTGAACTGTACACTATGGCCGTATGCTGAAAATGACTTAGCAAAGGACTAATATTAAGGTTTCCAGCTTCCCAGATTATAACTGTTAGATCAAAGAATAGCTAATAAACACTGAATAGATGAGACAATACTGAAGAAATATATTGCCTATATTTATCATTATTAAATATGGTTTATGGTTTATGTAACTCCTATGTCTAAGATGCCTGGGGCTTGCAGTCTAGTTATGCTGTAGTAGTCAAGGTGAAGAAAGAAACAGCATTTTGGTTGTCCTTGCCCTTGTTCAACACTTGAGAAAAAATATTTCACTGGAGTCAGCTTTGTACAAGACAATGAACTTTGGAATTGACAGATCTGTGTTTCAATCCCGTTCCTATCCTTTATTAGCTGTTGGACATTAAACAAGTTACTTAATTTATCTTAACCTGAATTTGTCCCTAAAGTACTTATGGAGAAATAGATGTAATACATTTAAAGCTTTTAGCCATTAGTAGCCATTCAATAGATAGTAGATATTCCTGGATGGCCTGGCCCTCCACAGGCAAGTGTTCTATCCAGCCGTTCAAAAGAGTTAAGTAACAGAAAACAACATCAATCAACAGTAAATCTGAAGTCTGTAAGGATTTAAACTAAACCTTATGGTATGCTATGCCTTGTGGAATCAAATCCCACAATGATCATTTCTCAACTTGCTAATACACAAGTGTTGTGATGCATTTCTTAACAGTAGCTTTCATTGTGAGCTGCACCAGGTTTTGTCCTGGTTCTGACTCTTGCTTAGGCACTCAAGATACCTTTGCCTGGAATACATTTCAGATGAGTGTCTTAGATTAGGGGAGTCTCTCTATTTACTCATAATATTGGTAGATATCTTTGTTCCCTCCTCCTAAAGAACTATTTGCTCATGAAAATTAGAAAATGTGAAGGAGATGCGTAAATATGTTTCACTTCTCTAGTCTCCCCATTGCAAATGCTTGTCTTCATCTTCCCTTTCAAGGAAATTATAGCTGTACTCAACGCTTTCCTTGCATACTTTGAGGTATATGTGCCTTTATTTCTCTCTTGGTCTTCATTTCCTATTCAGAGTTCATTTTTAGGTGGAGCATCCATACCAAAAAACTAAGGAATTTCTAAACACATGAATGCACTTATAGAAATTATATAAGATATGTGTTATTGCTAATCTGATCCGTTCTTTGAGACCCAGTTAGGTCAACTCCAACATTTAAGTTTTCCTAATCAGCTGAACCCATCTCTGAATTCTAATAGCAATTTATAATACTTTCAGTTCATATCACACTTGGCCTTATATAATAGTTTTGTATGCACATGACTTTATTTTCTTCAAAACACCTGGCACAGCATAAGGGAGACAAAAGAGCATGGACTTTGAATGTCACACAGACCCAAGTTGAAATTCCAGCCTCACGATTACTGGCTGGTTTGCCTTGAAATAGTTACTTAATCTTGGACCAGTTGCTGCATCCTGTGTGATACTTAACCTGTCTGTGTCTCAGTCTCCTCATCTATAAAATGGAGATAAGAGTATTTTGTTAATATATAGGCGTTGTGATGAATAAATTAGATATTTCATGTAAAACATTCAGAACGGTTACTGGGACATGGCAAAGACATTAAAAATACTTGCTTTTAAAGTGAATAATTATATTATAAAAGTATCAATATATTTAAACTCTACTTTTTTTTCATTTTTTCCCAGCTTTTTTGAGGTTAAACTCTAAATTTTAATGTTACCAATAAATGTAATCAGACTGTCTTTTCGGGAATATTGCATGAGTTAAGTATGCTATTTTATGCAAAGAATATCTAGAATATTTCCTAATATTCAAACACTAATTTAAATTTTGTCTTCTTCTGGAAAGATAGAATGTTTTACGCATCTTTGAAATGCCTGAACCTTTTTGTGCATAATTATATTTCACTAAAAATGTGTTATGTTAAATTAAATCAAATATAATTGAATTGAATAGCATTCCACCAAATAAATTATTGTTGGAGGAGGTGTTTTTTCCCTCTTCAGTGATTTATTATTTCTGATTTTGAAAATTAGCAGATTCTGACAAATAGTCCTAACATTTGCTATCCACATTTAAATAATTTGAAGATTTCCCTTCTTTCCATGGTGAGATATCTTGATAACTTACAGCTTTTGGACATCAGAAGAATCTAATTCTCAAATCTAAAGGAATCATCTGTTGAACTTCAAAGAGAATTAAATTAAAAATGTGCTATGTACTATACAACAAATCCAGAAATACCTAAAGCAAAAATGAAAAGTCTATTTTGCTATCAAGTAAATAAACTAATCCATTCAGCAAATAATGGTTGAATGCATATTATGTTTACTTCTGGGCTAGACATTGCAGATAACAAGGACATATAAGAAATGATCATTTTCTATATTTAATAGGTAACAGTGCTTTAAGTGAAATAAAGCATGAATATAACAGAAAGAAGTTGTTTATTTTTATGTTAGAAGTGGAACAACATACTTTATGAGTTATAAAGACAAGTGCAAAGTATATTTCTAGCTGAAAAATAAGAAAAGACTGAAAACAAAGGGATATCTGAGCTAAGTAACAGAGGAGGTATAAATGTATTGATGTTGAGATGGAGACGCAAGTACACTTGAACTCTACAGATTGAAGACTGTCTCAACAAGATGTATTATGTCCCAAAAATGATATGTGCAAGTCTTAAGCCCTGGTACCTGTGAATGTGACCTTATTTGGAAAAAAGGAGTTTTGCAAATGTAACCAAGTTAAGATGAAGTTATACCAGATTAACATGAGCTCTAAATCCCATGACTGGTGTGCTAATAAGGAGACAGAGATTCGGAGATACACAGACACACATACAGAGAAGAAGGCCAGGTTACAACAGAGGTGGAGATTGGAGTAATGCAGCCACAAGCTAACAAACACCAAGGATTGATGGCAACCACCAAAAGCAAAGAAGAGGCAAGGAAAGATTCTTTCCTGGAGCCTTCAGAGGGAGCATGGCCCTGCTGACACTTTGATTTTGGACTTTTAGCCTTCAGAATTATGAGACAAGCAATTTCTGTTGTTTTAAGCCACCACATTTGTGGCAATTTTTTATGTCAGCCCGAAGAAACTAATACATTGATCACAAAAGATGTTTTCCACAAGCTTCTTTCTTCTGTTGAAATGGGCTTTAGTAAAAACCACCTGAGCTTTGGTGTCTTAAGTCCTGACTGCCTTTTTTACTAGTTGTGCAGCTTCGGTTAAATTAACTTCTAGCTCAACCTAACTATAAAAAGGATATGCTGATATCTGCATGTTTTTATTTTTTTATAAATCAATAGAAATAAAACATACATGTTATCTGATACACAGCAGACGTTTTATCAGCATTAACAGTGATAACGCTATTAGTGATTACTTTTATACAGGGTCCTATTGCTGATTGCAATTTCCAAGAACTCTGATGGTGACATAATTAATAAAATAGATAACCCCAGACTTTAAATTATGTCTTCTTAGATTTATTATACTTCAGATTTGGAAGATCTAAGACATACCTGTGATTTTTAAGAATATTAATACATCAAGATTATGTTTGAAAATAAACGAGTTACCAGATATCCCCTTTTTTGCATAATTACAAGTGATACGTCTGCCTCTGAGCATCATGTTTGATTGATATTGGTAGTCTGATGATACAATTAAATTAAAAATGTTATTTTATAAGAGTGGATTGGTGATATCTTGGCATTATATTCAATAGTATTAGATATCAACAGGTTTCTTGGTTCTTTGTACAGGTGCACTAATTAAGAAGTCACATAGTCTCTGATTTTTTCATTTTTGAGGAATATAAAACAAAAAATACCATGATGCTTGTTCCATGCTTCTTAAAATGTGATTTAGACCTATCTAGATGTGTATAGTAGTCTGCTGGGAATACCAGTTAACTGCACTATATAAACAGTGCATATATTCCTATAGGCTCCACTTTAGGAAGACTTTTAAAAGGGAATTCAATGTATAATATCAAAACAAGCATAATAATGAACAAATAGCTAACAATACAGTATCTAAAGCCAGAGAGCCTCAGTTCATATGCTTATCTTAGCCAATCATTAACTTCATGAACTTGGGCAAGTTTTTTAACATCTGTTTGCCTCAATTTTCTTCATCTATAAAGTGGGGATATTCAATAGTATAATAGTATAGCATTTAATATGGTTACTAATTGAGTTAATACAAGTAAACCACTTAGAAGAGCACTGCCTCTGCTGAAAGTCATCACAGATATTACAAACAAATGGAAAATATCCTATGCTCATGGATTGTAAGAATTAATATCATTAAAATGGCCACATTTCCCCAAGTAATACACAGATTCAATACTATTTTGATCAAACTACAAATGTCATTTCTCATAGAATTAGAAAAAAATATTCTAAATTACATGTGGAACCAAAAAGAGCCCCAATAACCAAAGCAATCCTAAGCAAAAAGGACAAAGCCGGAGGCATCTCATTATCCAATTTCAAACAATACTGTAAGGCTGCAATAACCAAAGCAGCATGGTACTGGTATTTAACAGACACATAGACCAATGGAACAGAATAGAGAACCCAGAAATAGAGCTGCACACCTACAGTCATTTGATCTTTGACAAAGTCAACAAAAATAAGCAATGGGGGAAATAATTCCCTGTTTCATTAATGGTGCTGGGACAGTTGGCTAGCCATATGCAGAAGAATAAAACTGTACTTCTACCTTTCACCATATACAAAAACTAACTCAAGATGGACTGAAGACTTCAATGTAAAACCTAAAACTATAAAAATCCTAGAAGAAAACCTAGGAAACATCATTCTTGACATTGGCCTTGGGAAATAATTTATGACTAAGTCCTCAAAAGCAATTGCAACAAAGACAAAAATTGACAAGCCAGACCTAGTTAAACTAAAGAACTTCTGCACAGCAAAATAAACTATCAATGGAGTAAACAGAAAACCCACAGAATGGAAGGAAATATTCACAAATTATGCATCTGACAAAGGCCTAATAGACACAATCTGTAGGTAATTTAAACAATTCAACAAGCAAAAAACATAACCTCATTGAAAAGTGGGCAATGAACATGAAAAGACATTTGTAAAAATAAGACATACAAGTGGCCAATAAACATATGAAAAATGCTCAACACCGTTAATCATGAGAGAAATGCAAATCAAAACCACAATAAGATATCATCTCACACCAGTCAGAATGGCTATTATTTAAAAAAATCAAAAAACAGTAGATGGTAGCGAGGCTGCAGAGAAAACGTAATACTTTATACATTGCTGGTGTTCATGTAAATTAGTTGAGCCTTTCTGGAAAGCAGTTTGGGAGCTTTCTTAAATAACTTAGAACTATCATTTGACTCAGCTATCCCATTACTGGATATATACCAAAAGTAATATAAATTGCTCTACCAAAAAGATGCATGCACTTCTATGTTTATCTCAGCATTACTCACAATAACAAAGACATGCATTCAACCTAGGTGCCTGTCAATGGTGGACTGCATCAAGAGAATGTGGTCCATATACCCCACGGAATACTACACAGCCATAAAAAGAGCAAAACCATGTCCTTTGCAGCAACATGGATGCAGCTGGAGTACATGATCTTAAGAGAATTAACACAGGAACAGAAACCAAATACCACATGTTCTCATTTATAAGTGGGAACTACATATTGGGTACTTGTGGATACAAAGATGGCAACAATAAACACTGGAGACTACTAGATGAGGAAGGGAAGGAGGGCAGCAAGGGCTGAAAAACTACCTGTTGGATATTATGCTCACTACCTGGATGATGTGATCAATCAAGTCCCAAACTTCAACATCACCCAATATACCCATGTAACAAACCTGCATATGTACTCCCGAATCTAAAATAAAAGTTGAAAAAAAAAAAAAAAAAAAGAATAGCACCTGAAACTAAAGCTGAATTTAACCATGAATCTATAAACCTTGGCATTAGGAAAGTTCTCTTGTGTAGCTCATTCCAAGCCTTGGAACGTGCCCTTGCAATCTTTGCACAAGCTCTTTTCTTTTTGTAAATATACAAAAATAAGATATTTATCCATAGTCATTTAAGGCAGAGACTCGTTTCCATTCTTATTCCCTTTTCATCAGGTTTCTTTCATGTCAGATGGATTGGAATGGGACAAGGCACTTTTCAGATTCAGCTATGGGTAAGTTGAGTTGGAGAGATGCTTTGGTTTTAGCTGAATAATTTGCATATATAGTTAAGATATTACCATTTTGATGAAGAAATGTATTCCACGGTTACAACTCCTGTGCTGATTTTCCCAGGGCCATGACAGGAAGGTGAAAGACAAGAGCTTGTATCACAAGATACATTAACTTGTCCTGTAGCACCTGTCACTAAGTATGTGGGTAATAGAGGTTTGAAATGTATACAGCCAGAAGCTGGACTCTAGGAAATTCTTCCAAATCTTGTAGCTTATACATGAAATAAAGTTGACAGAGCTTTTCCCCATTTTAAAATTATCAAAAATTTACACAGCATTATAAATAATGAGTCGTGATGCAGAAGTAAAGTTTTTCTAATATTAATAATAGCAAAAAAATCAATTATGATAGGAAGGCTAAATTATTTTTTATAAAAAATGATATTGTATAATTCATGTTATTTGAAGTGACAATGAAAGGGTCTGAAGACAAAAGAAAGTAGTATAGCAGTGTGTTATGCATTTAATTTATAGTTTTTTAGATTTTGTGATGCTTGTGGTATTGTGATTCCTTTTCTCTTTCTAAATAAACGTTTACTTATATACTTACTTTTATATACAGTCTTTTGGGTGTTTGTTTGTTTGTTTGAGATAAGAGTCTTGCTCCGTTGCCAGGCTGGAGTGCAGTGGCACAATCTCGGCTCACTGCAACCTCCAACTCCCTAGTTCAGCGATTCTCCTGCCTCAGCCTCCCAAGCAGCTGGGATTACAGGCATGCGCCACGTCTCCCAGCCAATTTTTGTATTTTTAGTAGAGACAGGGTTTCATCATGTTGCCTAGGATGGTCTCGATTTCCTGACCTTGTGATCCGCCTGCCTGGGCCTCCCAAAGTGTTGTGATTACAGGCATAAGCCACCGCTCTCAGCCTATATACAGTTTTATATTCATTTTCTTAATGAGCGAAAAATAATTTTATAAGCTTTAGTATTTACAAAATCTAGGATTGCCTCTGCCCCTTCATATTAACTGATAAAATCACAAAACTACTAAAAATTACGTGTGAATACATATAAATATATATATACACATAAATGCATATGAATGTTAAAAAGGCCTAATTTTTAAATGTAACCTGAGATTCTAAAGACATTTACAGCTTCTAGAGATAGAGGTCAGACTCTCTATCTCTGCCATGTATAATTTTGAGATTCACTGTTTTATTGAAACCATTCCATAGACATTTATTGAGCTCCCACTAAGTCTTGACTGGAATACAAATTGAACACCTCACTGTCTCCATTTTCAAGTAGCAGAATATCTGTAGAAACAGAGGGTTGCTGTCAGATAAATGAATGATAATGATAAGAAGAAAAAAATACAGGAAGAGTGGCAACATTTCAATTTTATTATGTTTATTTGGGACCTTTGATTTTTTTTACAACACCTCTTTTATTTTCTGAGAGTTACTCATTGTCACGTCTTCCGTAAGAGAAATTAATTAGTAATAATAACTGAGAAATGTTATATAGGCCTAAGTAATTAGGCTGCAAATATTTTCAGATATTACTAAGTCAAAAGAGTGTTTTGGCATGCAAAAGAATGTCTCGGCAGAAAACAATGAAATGAGAAAAATGGGCACAGGTATTTTCTCTTTCATGTAACTGATGTTATCCTGGAAATTCCAAAATCCAATTTTTATAAAAATTACTAGTGAAGCAATTCCTCAGCATAATATAGAAAAAGATCCCTTTTTAAAATAAAGATTCATTTTAATTGCCTTTGTGTGTTTACAGATATTGATAACATAAAGTACCATATACCTATAGAAAAAAACATTATTCAGAGTAAAAGGCATAAGATATATTAAGAGAAACAAAGACTGTGCAAAAAAAAAAACCTCACATTTATTAAAGTGGGTTAAGGACTGCAGTTTCTCACACTGGAAAGAGAAAATGAGCTAATAATATTATATAACTAACAATTTATGATGTCCTGCACCAAACAGGCACTCAGTAAATATATATGCTTGGTGATAATGAGTTATGTAGAACTAAAAAAAAAGAAGAAGAAAGCTATGGAATAAACATGAGATTCACAAAAGATAAATAAAGCAAATAATGAAAATTATAATATTTGAATTTTTAAAAAATTATTTAGCACTTAATTACAGGTATTAAAGGGTGGCATTAGTGAATTATTATTGGCAGAATAGATTAAAATTGAATACTGAAAGACTTTGGCAGAACTGCATTTTCTAAAGGGCCTTAGAGTTAAGAGAATAAAAGAAAAAATATATATAATAAAGTATGTTTGGAAATTAGGAGAACTATAGTACACTACTTTTGAAAATTTATTAAGTAAATTTTATTTTATATTTCACATCTTTATTTCTTATAATTCTAAAAAGCACATGTTCAATAAATATAAAACATATATATGCATATATATGTGCATATACTGTGCATATGTAGCTAGATAGATGATACAAAAATAGCTAAAAAGATAAAGAAGCTATGAAAATCATTAAAACTTTAGCTGTATGGTCAATCCTGATGATCTTTCTTCCTTGGTTTATCAATTAATACCGGTACCTACAATGTGAAAGGTATTTTGTGTAATCTGCCTAGATTGTAAAATTCCACTTTTTACCAGAATAATTTTCTGTTCATTATGTTAACTCAATTATATCCTCAATTATTTCAGGGGAAACAGAAGACAGAAGACAAAAGTTCTCACTTCTCAAAGAGCTAAGTTTCTTTATAATCTCTTTATGCTCCAAGATGTGTGTGTGTTGTGGGGTGGGAGGGGCGGTATTGTCTCTTTAATTAAATACTTTACCAGGTACTTTTTTCCAAGTACTCACAGTTCTATCTTACTCAAGTATCCAAATCTCTTCTGAAAACTTCAAAAAAAAAAATTTTACCTTCCCCAAATCAGATTCTAAATATAGAAAAACAGGCCAGATGCGGTGGCTCATGCCTGTAATCCCAGCACTTTGGGAGGCAGAGATGGGAGGATCACCTGAGGTCAGGAGTTTGAGACCAGCCTGGCCAACATGGTGAAACCCCATCCCTATTAAAAATACAAAAATTAGCCAGGCATGGTGGCAGATGCCTGTAATCCCAGCTACTCGGGAGGCTGAGGCATGAGAATCGCTTGAACCTGGGAGGTGGAGGTTGTAGTGAGCCAAGATCGTACCACTGCACTCCAGCCTGGGTGACAGAGTGAGACTTTGTCTCAAAAAAAAAAAAAAAAAAATTAAACTTACAGGATATTTTTATACCTAAAACTATCAATGCTTTTCCAGAGGGTCTCTAGAAAATCACAACAATTTGTTCTTTTACCTTTTAAAAGGAGATGACACAAGTATCTAATTAGGTTTGTTTGATGAGTTGCATGATAAGAACTGTCAAATCAGAAGAGATACTTAGCATTCTTTAGGTTACATTACTATTTGTTAAATGTTATTAATGTAAGTATTTCAGAAACGATATGCTTTATGGGAAGTCTTTGGGTACTTTTTAAAACTCTTGCTTTCAATAATATGTATCAACCTCAGGAAAACACTGAAAAAACTCTTATGAAATAGTTTTTTTTTTTGTTTTCCTATACTTGTCAGAGTTTAAGTAGTGCTTTATCTAATATTAGTTAACAAAAGTAAAATGTTATGAGTCATAGTTTCAGTTTACTTAAAGTGTTCTTAGGCCACAGCCTTAATTTTTTAAGTTGAATCTAGCATCTTCTAAGTCAGTGGTTCTCAAACAGTGATGAACATTAGACTTACCTATGGAGTTTATAAAAATACAAATGTGCAGATTCTATTCCAGACTTTACTTATTATTCTTGGTATACTCTTGATATGTATAGTTCAAGAATCATTATGTGTAATATTTCAAGATTTTTTTGTCCTATAAAAATCCATCCTTAAAAAAAATAGATACAGCATTCACTGTCTTTAAAACACACAAAAATGATCAGTCTCTTTCCGTAAAGGACAGTCTCCAAAACTTGTGGGTAAAACCTACAGCAGGTACTTCCAACTATTGATCCTTCAAAGATTAGGATGTTGGGTATACACTTTGACCCGACATTGCTTAGACCACTGTTAGACTGTAGCAGTGGACCAAGTCAAGATTTCCCCAACTCTTTTTACTGAAGAAGTATATGTCTTCACGAAAATACTAACCCAAGATCCAACAGAATAAGAATTAATTACAGAAGTCCAAATGAACTAATGAGGGAACATCTAAACTATTTAAAACCCAGAACAAATGAGTTAACTCTGCTTTTGTAATTGAAATGAAATATTTAAAAGATCCCTGATTCTTACTGATCACCTAGTTCAGAAACTCTATGCTGCTTCTGGCTTTTTATGGCAATATAGTTATCTGCATAGGCTCAATAAGAATGCTCTCCTTTTTACCAGGATATAATAGAATAAAATAATTGTACAATTATTGTACAATTGTACAATTGACTGTCATATTTGAGAACAATGATCACTTAATCAGATATAACAAGCTGCTTTTGAGAAACAAAGGTTGATTTTCTTATGGAGCTAATTAATACTAGACTCTCCCAGGAAAACTGCCTAATATGTGGTTTGCAGCATCCCAGCCTTATAGCTGTTAAGGAATGTCACTTCCTGATAGGTAAAGAACTTAAAAAAATTCGCAGCACTTTAAGAAGAAAACAAAAATCTCCCAAATTTAGAGCTATGGTGGAAAGAGTATCTTGGGCTTACTTCTCTAGCCTTGGCATAGTAAATAATAAACATTTTATAGTCAAATATGAAACTACTTATGAATATTTCCATACAGAAGTTAATCATGTGGTGTTTTTAATTGTCCAATTAAATCAAAAGCCATATTGATTTACAACGATTTGCCTTTCTTGATTTGTAAAAAACTGAAAAAGGCCTGTATGCAAAATTAATATTCTTACCACTTACATATCAGGCCAAACCTAGTAAAGCTAGCCTTATCTTGTATTCAAGAGCATTTTTCTTTAAATTATTATGATTACAAGATAGACAGACACCTTCAGGAAAAATTATGAAGACTTTGAAATACATCAAAAAGGTTACCAGGTATTTTCAATAGAAAACTGCATTGTCTAAAGCACAATTTTCTGGGTTATCTGACTCTATGGGATTTACCCTTTTCATTGTATTTGACCATTTTATAACTCTGTAAAATGCATAGAAAACCAATAATAATGTGAATGATTCTGTCTCATACAAGGCAAATTTATTGTGTTCAATGGAATGAAATTGATTATAGCTCTGGGGATATTGACCCATTTTGCCAGTGTTCACATGAGCCTATATAGGGGCCTGTTCTTTGGATTCTCCTAAAAACCGATTGTAACATCTTACTGGTTTCCTCATTATTTAATGAACTTAATGAGTTTCTGCCATATGTTCTTTTAAAAAATAAGAAGCAGGTTATGGTAAGTAGAAATTACAGTTGAATAAGTAAGAGAAAGGTAAATGTACCTCCACAGGTTTAACGTAAAGTATCTTAAATAAATTTAAAGCATATAATTAAAACCTCATTTTGATACAACAAAATCTATGAAATGAGCTAGAGAAGCTATTAAAGAAAAAGCTTATGGGTTACAGTTTTATGTTGGCACCTTTTTATGTATCTTTATTTCTCATAACATTGGTTGGTATATCTCTAAGACACTATTTTTACAAGCACTGTTCAGTCAGAGAGTTTTATTAATTTAAGTTGGTTAAAAGGCACAAGAGTTGCATTTCTAAAGCAGTGCAAAAGTTCTGTCACCTAAAAGAAATAATATCTCTGAAATGAGAAATACCAAACCTTATACATTGACTAGTGTGCTCTTGAAGATAGACTTAAAAAATCTGACAGGTTTTATCAGCCCATAAAATTTCATATCCTCACTCTTGCTTATCACTGTAATGACAATAAGGCATTCAATGATAGTGAGGATCATATTTATAAGGTAACTTATGCTAACACACCATTTTGCAAAGGAATATAAGGAAAACTAGTTTTTAAAAAAATGTCAATAAATATTTCATGTGGAAATGATTCAGTGGTTAATTAAAATTGAGAAAGAAGAGTCACAATGAAAATTAGCATATTTGAAGTTCTGACGATTTCTACCATTAAACATCATAACTGTGAAATGAATTTAAAAAAACATTTTTGAAATCTATGTGAACATTTCCCCCCACATATACCTACTAATAGCCCATGGAATGATATCCTTCAGAACAATAGCTGCTGAAGGGGGTTGCTATACTATGTCATGAATCATGTTTTAGATCTTCAGTTAACTCTCAATAAATCCTCTAAAAGGAAGGTATTTTTAATTACAGCAATTAGAAATGTTTATAATAGGAAGAAATAGAAATACAGACAAGGACTAGCAGAAATATAACTCACATGTTGCTGCATATAGTATTTGTGTCCCTGCAAAATATGCTAAAATCCTAACTCTCAAGTTAAGAACAGTATTAGGAGATCAGACTTTTGGGAGGTGATTAAGTTATGAGGGCAAAGCCCTTATGAATGGGATTGGTGCCCTTATAAAAGAGGTCTGGGAAAGGTACCTCGCCCCTTTCTTTATGGAAGGTTATAGGGAATAGACAGTCTTCTATGAACCAGGAAGCAGGCCATCATCACCAGATACTGAATCTGCCTGTAACCTACCTTGGACTTCTCAGCCTCCAGAATGATGAAAAGTGAAATTTTATAGTTTATTAGCCACCCAGTAGATGGTACTTTTTTATAGCAGTCCAAAACTAAGACATACGTAATCCCATTATGTCATTTTTCTATGTACGTAATAAGTGCTTTCATTTTCAAAAAAATAAATGGAATTATACAACAAGTTTATTTCTATAACCTCCATTTTCATTATATATATGACAAACATATTTCAAGCTATTTAATTTCCTTATGAAACATAATTTCTAATGGCTGCATGATATTCTAATTACAGATGAACCATAATTTACTTAACAAATCTTATCAATAGGCATTTAAGTTGTTTCCAGTTTTTTACTATTGTAAACTCTATCATGGTGTCATCCAAAAGACCACCAGGATGGCTAATAGTAGAGAGGAGAGTTTTAGTGGCGATATCAGTTTGCAAACTGGGAAGAGACAGTCTCCAGCTTGTACCAGAGGTGCTCTCTTCTCAAAGAGGAAAAGAGAAGAGTTGGGTTTTATGCCTCACAGGGCCTGTATTAGATAATAGATTTATGCATATTCAGCAAGTTTGGGGGAAAGGCTATACATATTTATGAGGGGTGTTGAATGCATGCATAATAGGCAAACATATGTAATATGCATCCCATATTTACTTCGGGGTGGGGTTTTGGCATTAAAATTATGGAATTTGGCTGTTTACATAAATCAGTGAACCATAGGACACAGTTTGTGTGCAGTCTCTATAAGCTGGTTGAAATATGCTTAAGGTCTGCAGTTGCTTATCAGGAAAGGATGTAAGACCAGTCCTCTGTCCAATCAGAGTTGTAATGGTCTGTGTTGTAAAATAAAATTAGGAAGAATCTGATAATTTGCCTTATAGCTCCTATTGTTAGGGTGTCAGCAAGTGTGGTTTTTGTTGTAGACAGAGGTATTTAGGAACTTGCTATGCCAGCCAATCACTGAATCCTTTACCTGTAAGTAACTTTTGTTTCCTTAACCTTAGGATCCATCTTAGTCTACAGAGGGGCATTTACTTTGCTCTGTCTGATCACAGTGGACATCCTTATGGCTCTATCTTGGATATATTCATGATTATTTCTTTACGATAAATTTCTAATCCAAACACAGTAGATCAAAGACTATGAAATATTATGGTGCTTTTAATCTGTAAAGTGTTGTGGCTTCCAACCTGAGTGGGGTTCTCCAAGCTACAGAGCTGCATTGTGTTTGCATTTTACTATCAGCTCTCTTTCCAGTTTTTGAAGATGCTTAAAATCATAACCACTGCTTTCAAACCCTTAACTGTTTTTAATCTCAGCCACCAACTCTACATCCTTCTTGAAAAAGAAAATAGAACATAACAGAGAATTGTGTTGCCTTCTTTACCTAAAATTATTCTACATAATTACTTTCATCACCACCTATTCGTTTGATTTTTCCCTCAGGTTGAAATGTAAATCCTCCTCCTTCAAATTAGATTGCATCCTTCTAGATTTCTCAGAAGACCAATGTGTTTTCTCATATATCTATTCTCTATTCTGCCTTACCTACCTTTCCTTTTCTACTTATTCCTTCACAACCTGTTATCCAAACAGAAAAATTCAGTCCCACAGTCCACTCCAGCTACCACCTTATTTTTCTTCTCTCTCCACAGCCAAACTTATTTAAAATTATATCTCTACTCACTGTCTTCATTTCCTCATTTCCATTCATTGCACTGCAAATCTGACTCACCTCCCTCTCTGACATGGCTCTTGTCAAGGTCACATTTTTACTCATAATTCTAATGGAAACATGTCCTTGGTCCTTATTTTATTTGTTCTCTCTGCAACACTTAATACTATTACTTTCTCTTTGAAACATTTACTTTCCCTAGTTTGGCAAAAACATATTGTGTTGTCATTCCTCCTACCTTTCTAACTCTTTGATCACTCTCATTTGACAGTTTCTCTTACCCAAGCTTTAAAGTCAGCTATTTCTAAATTTCTGCAGTAGATTCTTTTCTCTTGTCTTCTATTTATTTTTTGTTTGTTTTCTCTTCTCATATAACATATTCTGTCTAGGATATATCATCCATATTAATTAGTTGATTATAGTTAATCTCATTTTTATCCCCTAGCTACAGTCTTAAGTTTCTAACAATTTCCATGTGCCAGCTATAACTTTAACCGAGTTACTGAAGCTTTCTCTTCCTGAGTTTTCTTATCTGTACAATTAAAATAATGACGGTATATTTGCTATAGATTACTGTAAATCATCAGTGAGATAATTTAAATGTTTTAGTACAGCAGCTAGCAGAAAGCAAGTGTTTGATGAAATGCTAGTTATTTGTAATCTCTAGTGAATTTAAAATAATTTAGACAAAACCTCACAAAATGAAGTAATTCATAGGAAGAAAGTTCTTCTTAAATACAAAAATTAATAACACCAAAACAACAGATTGCTTTGTACACAGAAGACTGAATTAGTTAAGGCAGCAATAGCTGTAATAACAGATGAACCTGAAATATTCAATGGCTTACTTAACCTATGAAAGTGTATTTCTCACTCACTTAAAATATAATAGGTAAGGCCGAGGCTTTGACCCATTCATTTATTTGGTATGCATATAGTTAGTTTACCTTCCAGGATTTGCAGGTGGTATTTTGCCACAGCATATTTGGAGTCTGAATCTTTCCAATTTCTGAAACAAATGTTCTTGACACCCACTGACTTCCTATTCAGCCATGATATCTTTTAGATTTGTTGTTGTGGTTAGAGTTCCTACTTACTTCTAATAGCAACTTGTGTATTAGTTACAGTAACACGAGCTGCTTAAGAGATGAATGCCAAAATCTCAGCAGCTTAACACAGTGACAAATACGATTAACCTCATTTGTATAATATCTTCCTCAATTTCTTAAAAACTCTAAGTCAGGAAACCTATATTTGTTCTAGTATTGTAAGTAGTTAGCAACCAGCTATATAACTTGGTCGAAGTCATTTCCCTTTTTCTCGTCTTAAATTTCATGTGGAATAAATGCTCTAGAAGATCCCTTCAACTCTATAATTTGGTTAACTTAACATCATATCAGAATAGTCATAGCTATCACAGAAACCAACAGAATGAAAAAAATGTGTGTGTGTTTAGAAATATCAATGCCAAACATTTGTTTAAGTATTTATGAATGAAAGAAGGATGATCAAGCTACAATGTGACTTAACAAGCATCTTTCAGGACATCTTGGTCAAGCTACAATGTAGCTTAACAAGCATCTTTCAGGACATTTTGGTAGTCAGACTTAACATGTCCCCACTGATACTGTGTCCTAGTACTCATGGCCTTCGTGTAATCCCCTCTTAGTGTGGGGCTAGGCATAGCGACTTTCTTCTAACAAACAGAATATTGCAAAAGTAATGAGCTATCATTTCTGAGATTAGATTACTTTAAAAGACTCTCTCTCTTTCTCTCTCTCCTCCCCCCACACACACATCCCTCCCCCACCCACTGGGAAAAGCAAGCTGCCCTGTTGTAAGCAACCTATGGAGAAGCGCAAATGGCTAGCAACTGATACTTTAGTCAACAATTAGTGAGGACCTGAGGCTTGCCAACAGCCACACGAGTGAGTCTGGAGGCAGATCCTTTTCCAGTCTAGCCTTGAGATGACCTTAGCCCTAACAAGTACCATTATCACACCTTTTTGAGATAGCTGGAGGCAGATAACCCAGGTAAACCGACCTCTGATTTCCAAGTCTTATAAATTATGAGATAATAAATATCTTTTGTCTTAAATCTTTCTGTTTGGGGGTAATTTGCTATGCAGAAGTAGATAAATAATACCCTGTTTAATTGGTAAACAGCAAAGACATTCTTTTGACAGCTGGTAGACTGCTATAGAGGACCTCACTTCTGGAAGGGTAGCAGCAAAAGAGATTTTCTTGAGTTCCTTCACATATTTTTTCCTTTGGCTTAGCTCAGTTCCTGCCCAAAAAGGATGGGACTGCGAAATGTAATTTTCCTCTCTTATTCTGCCCTTGTAGCTCTTAGAATATTTAAATTGTGCCTGGTCATCCTTTATCCTTTACCATGATAACACACTTAACACTTCCTAGTGGATTATCTTTTTTCAATAGCTTTAAGAAGTACTTTTTAATAAAATTCTTACTACTTAAGTAAAACTCGTATTCATCATAGAAAATTTAGAAAAAACAGGGACGTAAGAAAGGAAACTAAAAATTACCTGTAATTTTGCTACCCAGAAATCCATCACTGCGGATGTACATCCTTCAAACAAATATATTATAATTATTTAGGTACTCTGGTTTTAAAGAATTTAACAATAATAGCACATATATAACACTTTTTATGTGCCAAGAAGTTTTCTAACTTAATCTTCACAAGGACCTGCAATTATTGTCCATGTGTTACGGGTAAGTAAACTGAGGTCCAATATATCTGAATTCATACGTACCTTTTCTCTCACTGAGCACTAGAGAATAACTTTTTAACACGACATGAAGTGTATCTCATTTGTTCACATTTTGACAAAAGCCTTTAATGACACACTTTCTCACACTCATAGATTTCGGTAAACGATGAAAGAATATTAGAAAGCCTGAAATAGTTTTAATAACTGCTTTTAAAAATACACACACATACATTTCTTTCATCTCTACATAAGGCCAGTGCAGAGGTCAGCATTTATCAGAGGTTACCTCGGGGTCGAGCTGCTGGAGAAGGGCATAGATCATTGTTAATGTCCCGTGCAGTGTGATTAGGATGAAAGGGGCCATTCTGAGGTATCTACTGACTCCTTTCCCTAACACCTTAGGTTACATCTTCTTATGCTTTATGAGATCTGGAAAACACATGGGCATAATGTCCTTATTAAGTTCAGAGAATAATAGAGAAGCCAGAAGGTGATTTAAAACCTAGGACATAGCATATTAGGAGTTCTGGTATTCATCTCCATTGCCAGACAGAAGAATCAGTAAAATGTCAAATAAAGCTGCATTTTAAAAAGCTGCTACATCTCTGCATTGAAGGAAAGTTGCCAAATATAATTACTATACTTTATTCTATACCTTGTGACAAAATATTAAATACATTTGATATATATATAAAACTTTGTGATTGTAATATCTTTGCCACCTTGATTCCTGAATAATGCAAGAACAAATTCACTCTATATTCTAATAAATATTAACAAACAGAATATATTACATTAAATAATCACTCATATATCACTATAATATACCATATATTGCAAATGTAACTCTATGTTACTACAATTTGACCAGTATGACTATACACTAAATGTCCTCCAAATTTGATCTTTATGAAACAGAAACTTAACTCTCTTGTACACCACTGTATCTCCAGGGCCTAGAATAGTTTGTGCGAGGTACATACATTATATCTATATTCATTCATTTAATAAATGCGTATGACTATATACTATTAACAAGGAAATGAAATACAAAGAGGATAAGTAACTGATTTAGGTTCACTTAGCTAGCATTCAGGAGTTTGAATTCAGGATTACTCCTAAAACAATCCACCACCACTACTGCCAACAGTGAAGAGACAGGGAAAGATCAGAGTGAGAGCTGGTGCTGTGGAGCTCACATACATCCTTGGGTCAGACCTAAGAATGTGCCATTAGGTAACACTTTTAGTCTTAGAATTTGAGGAGCACTATTATGATCCATGTCTCCATCTGCTTGATTACAGGTATATATGTAGAACTGTATTACAGGCATATATGTAGACATACATATAGATCAGCATAGATTGTAACTCTGTAAAGAATAGAATTCATGTTTTATTCATATTCATGATTATGGAGCTCGTGTAGCACTTTGTATACAGTGGAAACGCAGTAAAGTTCTGATTAATTGAATTAGAAAAATGCATTATGTTAGTTGCGTAACTCCTTCTGAATGCACATCCACAGTTGGGGATATTAACCAATGGCGATAAGAACCTCTTACATAGCTGTGGCATTCAGAAGGAGGGTTACATTTTGGGACAAAGAGAAGCTATAAAAACAGTTTTTCAAAATGAAGAAGTGCTTCAGTTCCAGAGGAAATGAGATATGAGGAAGTGTTCCCAAGCACAAAAGAGTAAAGTAGCCATCCTAGCTACTCCAAGTTAGATACAAAGCAAGAACTTGGTCAGTTGATCAAGACAGAAATCATTAACTTAAACTGAAGAAAACAGGGCAAAGCCAGACTTGAAGCAAACTTGATTAAATGTTTCATTTTCCCATTTTTCTCTCTTTTTCTTTCAGTATCTTTCAGTATCTCATCTTTCCCTTTATTTTTGTCTTACCTTCAATATGAAAGTGACATATCTTAAAAGTCAAGGTTACACATGGAAAAACTGTAACATCATTTTAAAAAAGTGGCAATGGACAACTAATGATGGGAACAATAGTTACCCCAGACAGTGAAGACTAGAGATACTATTGCTATGGTGCGCAAAAGCAAATGCTTGTCTTTCAGGCATACGAAGCAAAACAGGAACATAACAGGATCTATCACTCACAATAGCTAATAATACAGAAAACCAAATTATCAGGATAGAGATATTTTCCTAGGTCTGAAATCTGAGAAGTAACATTGCATGAGTCTATTTTGGGGACTTTTTGGAATCATATATAATATTGTAATTAGGCCTTGAAGGAAAGAAAAAAAAGAAGATAGTAACTTGGTGTAAATAATGAATTCAGGCTGGGTGCAGTGGCTCACACCTGTAATCCTAGCACTTTGGGAGGCCAAGGCAGGTGGATAACCTGAGGTCAGGGATTCCAGAGACCAGCCTGGCCAACATGATGAAACCCTGTCTCTACTAAAAATACAAAAATTAGCCAGGTGTGGTGGCACATGCCTGTAATCCCAACTACTTGGGAGGCTGAGGCAGAATTGCTTGAACCTAGGAGATGGAGGTTGCTGTGAGCTGAGATCATATCACTGCACTCCTGCCTGGGAGACAGAGCGAGACTGCATCTCAAAAAATAATAATAAATTAATTAATTAATACATTAATTCATAAAGATAAAATAGAAAAAATCACCGATGCAGGTGAAGACAAGATCTAGAAGACTGAAGGAAATATCGAATGTGCACCACTGGTGTGGTCACCAATCAGGCATACTGCCCCCAGGGGATACCTGTATCAAACTAATAGACTGGCCTAGAAGTGTCACCAACTTGCTCACCAGCCAGGTGCACAGTTTCCAGGGGTTTCCTGCCCCAAAGCAGTGCACCAGCCCTTGTGCTCACCACCCAGGTATGCCATCCCCAGTGGATCTCTGCCCAAACCCAGCAGACTGGCTCCCCACATGCCTCAAGCACAGTTACCAGCTAGGTGCATCATTTCCAGGGGGTCTCCATCCCAAAGCTGTGGATCATTCAACATACTCACCAGGGAGATATGCCACTTCCAGGGGGACCCTGCTATGAGCTGGTGGACTCCTGAACTCACCAGCCAGGTGTGTTACTCCCAGGGGAGCCTTATCCTGATTCAGGGGACTTGCCATACAAACTCCTACAGAGAGACCACCAAGGAACTAGCATATGTTCCTGAATTCAACTATAGCTGAATGAACTGTTCAGGGATTACACTACTGCACTCACCTGGAATCAAAGCCAACACACTCTACTCAACTAACAACCCAAGGCATATCTGCAGGTGAAAGTCTTTTCCTACAAAAGCCACTCTATAAAATTGGAAGAGGTGACTGTTCCACCAGATGCACAGATATCAACATATGGACAAAAAAAAAAAAAAACATAAAAAAGCAAATAAACATGACACCACCAAAGAAGCACACAAAAAAATTCTCCAGTAAATGACCCTAAATAAATGAAAATTTATGAATTGCCTGAAAAGAAATTCAAAATAATTGCTTTATGGAAACTCGGCAAGCTGCAAGAGAATACCAATAGGAAATTCAATACAATCAGCAAAAAAATCTGTAATCTGAATTCAACAAAGAGATGGATATCATTAAAAAAGAACCAAACAACAATCTTGGAACTGGATAAATCAATAGATAAAATAAAAATATGGTTGAAAGCATCAATAGCACACTAGATAAAACAGAAGAATTTCTGAACTTGAAGACAGGTTTTTTGAAACACGGCGAGAGGAAAAAGAGAAAATGCATGAAAAAGAATAAAGAAGATCTACATGACTTACAGGACACTATTAAGCAAAGGCATAGAAAGGCAGAGGAAGTTTGTTTAACAAAATAATAGCTGAAAAGTTCCTGACTCTTGGGAGAGATACAGACATCCAGATACCAGAAACACAAAGGATCCCATACAGATTCAACCCAAAGAGGTCCTCTCCAAGGCACATTATAATCAAACTGTCAAAAATCAAAGACAAAGGGGGAATTACAAAAGCAGCATGAAAAACCTATTAAATCACATATAAAGGAATCCATGTTAGACTATCAGCAGATTTCTCAGCAGAAACCTTGCAGGCTACAAGAGAATGGAAGGATATATTCAAAGTGCTGAAAAAAAAAACAAAACTGCCAGCCAAAAATACTATTGTCAACAAAGCAATCCTTCAAAAGGGAAGAATAAATAAAGCCTTTCCTAGACAAGCAAAAGCTGAGAAAATGTATCCCCACAAGACAGGCCTTACCAGAAGTGCTTAAGGGAGCGCTTCAACTGAAAGTGAAAGGATAATAACTACTAATGTGAAAACATATGAAAGGATAAACCTTGCTGGTAGAGGCAAATTCACAGAGTATTCCATTAATATAATAGCAGTATATAAACTTCTAAATCTCCAGTATGAAGGTTAAAATCAGAATGCTCAATGATTACATCTACAATAAAATATTGAAAAATAGAAACATAAAAAGATCTAAACCAACACCACAAAATTTTAAACTGTGAAGTGGGAGAGGAGAAAAGTCTAGAGTATTTGTATGTGACCAGAGTTAAGCTGTCACAGTTTAAAATAGCTTCTTATAATTATACAAAATCTTAAGTAAGCCCCATTGTAGCTACAAAGATATTACTCTATTTAACAATAATGTACCTAATATTTCTAAATAGCTAGAAGAGTGAATTTTGTATATTCTTACAACAAAGAAATGATAAACACTTGAGATGAGGGACCTGCTAATTACCCTGATTTCATCATTTCACAGGGTATACATGTATCAAAACATCACATGGTACTACAGAAATATGTACAATTTTTATGTATTAATTAAAATTGTTTAAAATGACTAAAGAAGATAGGCAGAAATAAGTAATCACAAAAAAAGGAAGCACAAAGAAGGTAAAACCACAGAATAATTTTCACAATTTACTTGAATATGACAAAATGTATATGTAAAAATGGTATAAAATCCCACTGGCCAATATCTGTCAGGGTAAATGCCTACATTTTCCCAGGAATGTACTCATCACTTCCGTATAGGTTTCCTTGACAGAAATAATTAGTATTAAGAACTCTTATTTTAATGTGGTGGCTACTGAATTAAAAATTTAAGCTGTTTTATATAAAGTTATTATGTTATCTTTTAATATGTTACTTTAAAAAAAGCCTTGCTCCATTTCTAAATGCCAGATTACTACATAGAGTTGATCTTTTGCTCATGTGAAGGTATAGGAAAAACAATGTAGGTTTTGGAATTAGATAGATCCAGTTTTGAATTTAATCTCTTTTGCTGTAACCTATTGACTGACCTTAAGCAAGTCAGTCACTTGGCACTTGGCCTTTTTAAAAGTATAATATGAAGTAAATAACTTCTTTAGCTCTAAATAGCTGTTGACAATATGCTATGGTTTCATAATTTATCCCCTCTGAAACTCATGTTGAAACTTAATCCTCGATGTGGCAGTATTGAGAGGTGGGGCCTTTAAGAGGTGATTTGGTCATGAGGGCTCTGCCCTCATGAATGAATTAATCCATTCATGAATTAATAGAAATGAATTGATGGGTTACTGGATTAATAGAGTGGGACTGGTGGCTTTGTAAGAAAAGAAAGAGAGCCCTGAGTTAGCAGCTTAGCACGCTGAGTCCCCTGGCCATGTGATGCCCTGCACCACTTCAAGACTATGAAGAGGATCCCCACCAGCAAGAAGGCTCTTACCAGATGTGGTCCCTCAACCCTGCATATCTCAGCTTCTATAAATATAAGAAATAAATTCCTTTTCTTTATAAGTTACTCAGTTCCAGCTATTCTATTATAAGCAACCAAAAATGGACTAATACAACTATTAAATGAGGTTCTATATATAATGTCCCCAGCAAGTTTCTCGGCATATATTTGATAAGTAGTGGGTCTATCCTCTGCTCTGCTCTGACGAGATTGGCACTCCATATCTAAAGTAGGTAAATGAAACATATACATGCCATATAGTAAAAAAGAAACCTTCAAAGGAAAGAATTTCCTAATATTTATACAATGAAAGCAACCTTAAGAAAATAATCCTATATTACCATTCTTAAATTGTTCTGGATTCAACAATTCCACCCTTAAATATCTTATTCAAGATGAAAGGCATAGTGCCAGGTAACATATGTATTAAAATAAATAGTGTAATGGAGCACAGACATTAGTAACTAAATATTATGTTAGTCAAGTTCTGAGAAAAACATTATGAGATTGTTGAAAGGTGAACAAATGAGACCTTTCACACTCATTCTACTAAGGGTAAAGAAATAAATCTGAAGGTTGCTAATCAGCCGTACATTTAAATATTGTGCATATTATTAAATGTATGCAGCACGGTAGTGAGTTTTTGCCTTCCATGAATGACATTTCCTCTCAAAAAAAGGTTTCAGTGGTCACATTTTATCCTAAGAAATGCGTAAGACCCAGGATTCTTCAGTACAAAATAGCAATATTTGTATCCCTGCACGTTGAGCTTCAGTTTTCCCAAATCAAATTGAAAGTCCGATCTCTCCTTTTCTAATAAATACAAATCAAATTTAGTTATTCCCTTATCCTTGCTCTACCACCTGAGACCCACCAGTTTTCAGAGTTCTTTTTAAAAAGTTTTTCATTAAAACAAATCTGTGTAATATGGCAACCACGCTTGTTTAGTTCTGTAAAATTATTTTAAGGTTTTTCCTGATGTATTTTGTTAACCAGAAAATATTTCAATATTATGGCTAACCTCAATGTACCAGCAAAAATTTTTCTTCTAATCCTCTATGGAACTTTTTTAAAAGTTCAAAAAGCTGTGTCTCATAATATTTGTAATAATTTCCTGACCCAGCATAGGACTCGCCAGAGAGCCAAAGTGGGCTACAGAAAAGTAATTCCTCTGGTTCACTTCTTATAAGCTTCCCATGGTTCCCAAGAATTGTGTAAGGTTGTTGTAAGGCCAGAGTCCAGTTGATAGTTCAGAGACTGGTTGGCCTATAGCAGAAGTATTCTTCATGTTGACAAATGAAGTACTGAAATGTAAACAACAGCACATTCTATGTTAGGCCACACAAACCTATTTCACTACCACGATAAAAAAATTCTCATGGCAAATCAAAATGATAATTTTAGCCATCCATATGTTCAACAATCTTTATTGAGCATTATGATATGCCAGGCCCTATTTTACTTGGTAGGGAAACATTAATAAAGAAAATAAAGAAGAGTCTTCATCCTTAAGGAGCTTACATTCTGATGGGAAAAGAGAGATACAAACCAGGACCAACTAATCCATTAGGCACAGTAGGCACAGAGCATAAGGCTTGTAATTCCCAAAGGGTCCCACAAAAAATATTTTCATTTCACTGTCTTTTAAAATCAAAATAAAAATTATAAATATTACAATAATACATCCATGCTAGATTATATTTGTCTTTATATCAATGTAGACATAAAATATAATTTAAAATATTTTTTCATGGCTGAAGAGGCCGAGGGAAGTCATATTGTGGACACGTAAAAAGCACAATGAATGAGTATGGGTGTATTAGAAAGTGAGAAGCTCTGTGGAGGAAGAAAAGGAAGTGTGATAAACTGTCGGGTAAGGTTGTTTGTAATTTTACATAGAGTGTTAGAGAAAGCATCACTGGGAAGCAACATTTGTGCAAAGAGTGGAAGGAGGTTAGGTAAACAGCCATGCAGATCTCTGGGTGAAGAATATTCTAGAAGCAGATGCAAAGCCCCAAGATAGAAGGAGCAACAAGAAGGCCATTAGGCTGCAGCAAAGTGATCTCTGGGGAGAGGAGCTAAAGGCGAGGCCATATGCCTCAGGGATCAGATGTGTAGGGCTTTGTAGGCCACTTCAGCTTTATTCTCAGTGAGATAGGAAGCAACTGGAGGTTTTGGAGCAAGCACCCTGTTATGGGTTGAATTGTGGACCCCCAAAAGTTATGTTGGGCCGGGTGCGGTGGCTAACGCCTGTAATCCCAGCACTTTGGGAGGCTGAGGTGGGCGGATCACCTGAGGTCAGGAGTTCAAGATCAGCCTGGCCAACATGGTGAAACCCTGTCTTTACAAAAATACAAAAATTAGCCAGGCATGATGGCAGATGCCTGTAATCCCAGCTACTCAGGAGGCTGAGGCGAAAGAATCCCTTGAACTCGGGAGACAGAGGTTGCAGTGAGCCAAGATCGTGCCATTGCACTCCAGTCTGGGTGACAGAGCGAGACTCCATCTCAAAAAAAGAAAAAAAACTTTATGCTGATGCCCTAACTCCTGACACTGGTGAATGTGACTTATTTAGAAATGGGGTCTTTACAGACGTAATCAGATTAAAATGAGGCCACTAGGGTGGGCCCTAATCCCAAATGACTGGTATCCTTACAGGAAAAGGAAAACACTATGTGGAAGCAAGACGCATAGGGAAAACATCATGTGATGACAAAGGCAGAGATTCGAGTGCTGCAGCTGCAAGCAAAGGCACACCAGGGATTGAAGGCCATCACCAGAAGCTGGGAAGAGGCAAGGAGGGATTGGAGCATGGCCCTGCTGTCACCTTGATTTTGAACATCTAACTTCCAGAACTGTGAGACAAGTTTATACTGTTTTAAGTGATGCAGTTTGTAGTACTGTGTTATGGAAGCCCCAGGAAACTAACACTGTGACTTTGTTCTAATAGTATCTCTCTGGCTGAATGTTGAGAATAAACTAGAGCTAGGTCAAGGGTAGGAATAGGAGGCTAACTTTGATCAAGTGTCCTCGGAGGCAGATTCATAGGAAATTGCAAATAGGAGGTTTTTCCAGGAATGCTCTTGGGAGCAAGATGGGATGGGGGTGGTTTTGCATGATGCGAGGAATGAGGAACTTAGCATTGGCAAGAGAGAGAAGTGGGGCTGCAAAGAAGAGGCAAAGAGCCCTCAGGCACTCCAACGGAGAAAGAGCTGGAGTGGTGAATATGGAATAGCCTTTCCCAGTCATCATCTACATGTGAGGAGTGGGCCGACTCTAAGTAACGCTGTGTAGTATAGGTATTGAATGTGGGCTAACCCATTTGAGCAGATATAACCTTGAGCAAGACAGCTTCCTTCAGCAAACAGAAGGAAATACTTGAGGAACTCATCTGTGAGCAGCTACATTCCTCAAGCTGCAGAAATGAATACTTTCATCCTGGGGAGGAGGAATATGTGAGCTATTCACAGCATCCTTGAAACGGGACATTGCACCTACAGAGGAGAGATTCAAACAGCACATGAAAACATGGATATTAGAGTGCACGGAATTCTGTGTGCATGAATAGCGTAGTTGTGTGTTTACATGTCCTAGCAAGGATCTTCCATTTGTACAGCACTCAAGATGTTTAACATACTGTACTTAATATGGTGGCGACAATAACCCTGTGATGTAGGTAAAGACACGTATTTTAATATGCCCATTTTACTTATAAAGAATATAAAGCCCAGAAATATTGAGTGATTTGACCAATAACACAGAATTAGTTTGTGTTAGGAATGGGACTGAAAACATGGTCTTCTGAATCCATGTCTTGAGCTCTTCATACCAGGCCATTTGATTTAAGCATTACTTTGGTTATGTGGCAGTGCTCAGGCTACACACTTCTGCATATTCTTCTACACTTCATTATTTCTGAATCATCAAGGGAGTGTATAGGAAGAACTGGATTTCTGTTTGTCAAACTCACATCAATTTCATTCTAGACCTAAACCTAGACTACATTTGCCAACCCCTCTTACATTTAGGTGTGGCCATATGACTGAGTGTTTATGAATGGAATCTGAATGGAGGTGATAAAGATCATCCAGACCCATAAAAAAATGCTAAGAAAATCGTCCCTTCCTCTTTTCCCACGGGCTTCCTAGTGCAGCCTTGAAAGCCATGTGTTAAGATGAAGGAATCTTCATCAGCCTGGACCTCTGAATGTCTAAAAAGAACAAAGATACTCACATACTACCACTCCCCTCCAGTTTGACGTTCTGATCCAGGATTCTCTCAATCATTAGAAAAATCAGAAACACAATATGCATATCCTTATGTGGAATATTACAGTATAGATTTGGAATTTTATTTCATGGCACTTTGCATAAGTATAACCAATATATCTTATTTAAGTCTAATATTGAATAACTTAACCTAAGAATATAGAAAGCTGTTGGCAAGTGCATGTTCAATCTTTTGACCATTTAGTGAGATAAACTGAGAGAATATTATTATATTATTTTCCTAATTGTTAAATCTCTGAAAGGCAACATGGAACAATATAAACAAATACATAAATAAGCACATAAATGAATGAATGAATAAATAAATGCTTCTGGTTTGCATCATTCTAACTAAAAAGATGCTAGAGAAGGAGGGAATATTTATCTATTCCAGTGCTCATAATAATTAAAAAAAAAAAAGACCCAGGGAAGCCTGGTTTAAATCATGTGGCTATCCCTAAACAAATCACTGGGGTAAAGCTGGTTGCAATATTTTATGTGGCCTGGATAATTTGCCTTTCCTATGTGGGTTGGGTATCATGATGGACATACCATTACTAGTGCATAAAATGAAGAGTAGAAGGATACCCAAGGAAGAGGCATGCTATTTCCAGAAGTGGAAAGAGATAAATGATCAGACAAAACCCATTAATAACTGCTATGAAGTTGTGCTGGCTTCATCAAAAGGTGAATATACCATAACACTACAATGGCTGTTTTCTAGAAACTAAGTATAGGCATGTAGTTGGATCTTAGGAAAGAAATAAAATGAAGATTCAGAAAACCACCCCAAATCTCTCCCTGCATTTCATCTGGGCTCCTCTCTCTGCATGTGCTTCAAGCCGCTTTCTGCAGATTCCTATTATCTTCACCTCTGCTCAGTGGCTAAAAGCAGGTTCAACTGATGATATAACAGTTCATGTCTCCCATCAAAAGCAAATCACCTCTGATTCTTGAATTGCTATGGCAGAGAAAAGAGGGCCACACCACAGTTAGACAGTTTACATGGCCTGTTGAGAGAAAGAAACAATGATTCTCTTAGCTCCAATTCCAACTTCCCTAAGAAGAACTGATTAGCTTGCTAATCAAGGAAGTTACCTCTT